>NW_028328357.1:0-59078 GCF_048544385.1 Mastigoproctus giganteus
TGCTTTACTATGGGAATGTAATAGCATGTCGATTCACTTATTTCATATGAAGGATTTCTACAAAAACCAAGTGTTTCCCACTATATCTACGTGAATGAAATTAACTGGACCCTTTTTTTAAAGAAACACCTGGAATTAAATAAGTTTTTCCAGAAAAATTCACCCCTATGCTTTACTATGGGAATATGACCACATATGGAATATCGTTTTTAATTAAAAGGATTTCGATAAAATAGAAGTGTTTCCCAGTATATCTGCGTGAATCAAGTTAATCTGCCAGATTTTGTAAAGAAATAACGGAAATTAAGTGAGTTTTTTCCAGAAAAATTCACCCCTATGCATTACTATGGGAATGTGACCATGTGGAATATCGTTTTTAATTTCAAGGATTTCGATAAAATAGAAGTGTTTTCCAGTATATCTGCGTGAATGAAGTAAATCTACCAGATTTTGTAAAGAAATAACGGAAATTAAGTGAGTTTTTCCCAGAACAATTCACCCCTATGCTTTACTATGGGAATCCTCCCTATGCTTTACTATGGGAAAGTAATAGCATGTCGATTCACTTATTTCATATGAAGGATTTCTATAAAAACCAAGTGTTTCCCACTATATCTACGTGAATGAAGTTAACTGGACCCTTACTTTAAAGAAAGACCCGAAATTAAATTAGTTTTTTCCAGAAAAATTCACCCCTATGCTTTACTATGGGAATATGACCCCATATGGAATAACTTTTTTAATTTCAAGGATTTCGATAAAAACCAAATGTTTTCTATTAATTCTTGGTTAGATACGTTAACTGGCTAATTTTTGTAGAGAAATATTGGAAATTAAGTGAGTTGTTGAAGAATGAATTTTCCTCAATGCTTTCCTATGGGACACAAATCGACTTCAGAAAAAGTGTAGAATTTTCTCCATTTTAGAACGAAAATCTTTGATTTTGCCAGTTTTGACACTAATCTCATCTTGAATAATACTCATGGATTTCGATTATAAAACTAATTAAACGTGTAACATAGCTTATTTATAGGTATATTAACATATTATCATCAAGTTCTCAGCAAAATTAAGTTTAATTAAAAAATTGATTTCCCATTGCTCCTATGGGAATCCTCCCTATGCTTTACTATGGGAATGAAAGTGCATGTCGATTCACTTATTTCATATGAAGCATTTCTATAAAAACCAAGTGTTTCCAACTATATCTACGTGAATGAAGTTAACTGGACCCTTTTTTTAAAGAAACACCTGGAATTAAATAAGTTTTTCCAGAAAAATTCACCCCTATGCTTTACTATGGGAATATGACCACATATGGAATATCGTTTTTAATTACAAGGATTTCGATAAAATAGAAGTGTTTCCCAGTATATCTGCGTGAATCAAGTTAATCTGCCAGATTTTGTAAAGAAATAACGGAAATTAAGTGAGTTTTTTCCAGAAAAATTCACCCCTATGCATTACTATGGGAATGTGACCATGTGGAATATCGTTTTTAATTTCAAGGATTTCGATAAAATAGAAGTGTTTTCCAGTATATCTGCGTGAATCAAGTAAACCTACCAGATTTTGTAAAGAAATAACGGAAATTAAGTGAGTTTTTCCCAGAACAATTCACCCCTATGCTTTACTATGGGAATCCTCCCTATGCTTTACTATGGGAAAGTAATAGCATGTCGATTCACTTATTTCATATGAAGGATTTCTATAAAAACCAAGTGTTTCCCACTATATCTACGTGAATGAAGTTAACTGGACCCTATTTTTAAAGAAACGAACGGAATTAAATAAGTTTTTCCAGAAAAATTCACCCCTATGCTTTACTATGGGAATATGACCACATATGGAATATCGTTTTTAATTACAAGGATTTCGATAAAATAGAAGTGTTTCCCAGTATACCTGCGTGAATCGAGTATATCTACCAGAGTTTGTAAAGAAATAACGGAAATTAAGTGAGTTTTTCCCAGAACAATTCACCCCTATGCTTTACTATGGGAATCCTCCCTATGCTTTACTATGGGAAAGTAATAGCATGTCGATTCACTTATTTCATATGAAGGATTTCTACAAAAACCAAGTGTTTCCCACTATATCTACGTGAATGAAGTTAACTGGACCCTTACTTTAAAGAAAGACCCGAAATTAAATTAGTTTTTTCCAGAAAAATTCACCCCTATGCTTTACTATGGGAATATGACCCCATATGGAATAACTTTTTTAATTTCAAGGATTTCGATAAAAACCAAGTGTTTTCTATTAATTCTTGGTTAGATACGTTAAATGGCTAATTTTTGTAGAGAAATATTGGAAATTAAGTGAGTTGTTGAAGAATGAATTTTCCTCAATGCTTTCCTATGGGACACAAATCGACTTCAGAAAAAGTGTAGAATTTTCTGCATTTTAGAACGAAAATCTTTGATTTTGCCAGTTTTGACACTAATCTCATCTTGAATAATACTCATGGATTTCGATTATAAAACTAATTAAACGTGTAATATAGCTTATTTATAGGTATATTAACATATTATCATCAAGTTTTCAGCAAAATTAAGTTTAATTAAAAAATTGATTTCCCATTGCTCCTATGGGAATCCTCCCTATGCTTTACTATGGGAATGAAAGTGCATGTCGATTCACTTATTTCATATGAAGCATTTCTATAAAAACCAAGTGTTTCCAACTATATCTACGTGAATGAAGTTAACTGGACCCTTTTTTTAAAGAAACACCTGGAATTAAATAAGTTTTTCCAGAAAAATTCACCCCTATGCTTTACTATGGGAATATGACCACATATGGAATATCGTTTTTAATTACAAGGATTTCGATAAAATAGAAGTGTTTCCCAGTATATCTGCGTGAATCAAGTTAATCTGCCAGATTTTGTAAAGAAATAACGGAAATTAAGTGAGTTTTTTCCAGAAAAATTCACCCCTATGCATTACTAGGGGAATGTGACCATGTGGAATATCGTTTTTAATTTCAAGGATTTCGATAAAATAGAAGTGTTTTCCAGTATATCTGCGTGAATGAAGTAAATCTACCAGATTTTGTAAAGAAATAACGGAAATTAAGTGAGTTTTTCCCAGAACAATTCACCCCTATGCTTTACTATGGGAATCCTCCCTATGCTTTACTATGGGAAAGTAATAGCATGTCGATTCACTTATTTCATATGAAGGATTTCTATAAAAACCAAGTGTTTCCCACTATATCTACGTGAATGAAGTTAACTGGACCCTTTTTTTAAAGAAACGAACGGAATTAAATAAGTTTTTCCAGAAAAATTCACCCCTATGCTTTACTATGGGAATATGACCACATATGGAATATCGTTTTTAATTACAAGGATTTCGATAAAATAGAAGTGTTTCCCAGTATACCTGCGTGAATCAAGTATATCTACCAGATTTTGTAAAGAAATAACGGAAATTAAGTGAGTTTTTCCCAGAACAATTCACCCCTATGCTTTACTATGGGAATCCTCCCTATGCTTTACTATGGGAATGTAATAGCATGTCGATTCACTTATTTCATATGAAGGATTTCTACAAAAACCAAGTGTTTCCCACTATATCTACGTGAATGAAATTAACTGGACCCTTTTTTTAAAGAAACACCTGGAATTAAATAAGTTTTTCCAGAAAAATTCACCCCTATGCTTTACTATGGGAATATGACCACATATGGAATATCCTTTTTAATTAAAAGGATTTCGATAAAATAGAAGTGTTTCCCAGTATATCTGCGTGAATCAAGTTAATCTGCCAGATTTTGTAAAGAAATAACGGAAATTAAGTGAGTTTTTTCCAGAAAAATTCACCCCTATGCATTACTATGGGAATGTGACCATGTGGAATATCGTTTTTAATTTCAAGGATTTCGATAAAATAGAAGTGTTTTCCAGTATATCTGCGTGAATGAAGTAAATCTACCAGATTTTGTAAAGAAATAACGGAAATTAAGTGAGTTTTTCCCAGAACAATTCACCCCTATGCTTTACTATGGGAATCCTCCCTATGCTTTACTATGGGAAAGTAATAGCATGTCGATTCACTTATTTCATATGAAGGATTTCTATAAAAACCAAGTGTTTCCCACTATATCTACGTGAATGAAGTTAACTGGACCCTTTTTTTAAAGAAACGAACGGAATTAAATAAGTTTTTCCAGAAAAATTCACCCCTATGCTTTACTATGGGAATATGACCACATATGGAATATCGTTTTTAATTACAAGGATTTCGATAAAATAGAAGTGTTTCCCAGTATACCTGCGTGAATCAAGTATATCTACCAGAGTTTGTAAAGAAATAACGGAAATTAAGTGAGTTTTTCCCAGAACAATTCACCCCTATGCTTTACTATGGGAATCCTCCCTATGCTTTACTATGGGAAAGTAATAGCATGTCGATTCACTTATTTCATATGAAGGATTTCTACAAAAACCAAGTGTTTCCCACTATATCTACGTGAATGAAGTTAACTGGACCCTTACTTTAAAGAAAGACCCGAAATTAAATTAGTTTTTTTCCAGAAAAATTCACCCCTATGCTTTACTATGGGAATATGACCCCATATGGAATACCTTTTTTAATTTCAAGGATTTCGATAAAAACCAAGTGTTTTCTATTAATTCTTGGTTAGATACGTTAACTGGCTAATTTTTGTAGAGAAATATTGGAAATTAAGTGAGTTGTTGAAGAATGAATTTTCCTCAATGCTTTCCTATGGGACACAAATCGACTTCAGAAAAAGTGTAGAATTTTCTGCATTTTAGAACGAAAATCTTTGATTTTGCCAGTTTTGACACTAATCTCATCTTGAATAATACTCATGGATTTCGATTATAAAACTAATTAAACGTGTAATATAGCTTATTTATAGGTATATTAACATATTATCATCAAGTTTTCAGCAAAATTAAGTTTAATTAAAAAATTGATTTCCCATTGCTCCTATGGGAATCCTCCCTATGCTTTACTATGGGAATGAAAGTGCATGTCGATTCACTTATTTCATATGAAGCATTTCTATAAAAACCAAGTGTTTCCAACTATATCTACGTGAATGAAGTTAACTGGACCCTTTTTTTAAAGAAACACCTGGAATTAAATAAGTTTTTCCAGAAAAATTCACCCCTATGCTTTACTATGGGAATATGACCACATATGGAATATCGTTTTTAATTACAAGGATTTCGATAAAATAGAAGTGTTTCCCAGTATATCTGCGTGAATCAAGTTAATCTGCCAGATTTTGTAAAGAAATAACGGAAATTAAGTGAGTTTTTTCCAGAAAAATTCACCCCTATGCATTACTATGGGAATGTGACCATGTGGAATATCGTTTTTAATTTCAAGGATTTCGATAAAATAGAAGTGTTTTCCAGTATATCTGCGTGAATGAAGTAAATCTACCAGATTTTGTAAAGAAATAACGGAAATTAAGTGAGTTTTTCCCAGAACAATTCACCCCTATGCTTTACTATGGGAATCCTCCCTATGCTTTACTATGGGAAAGTAATAGCATGTCGATTCACTTATTTCATATGAAGGATTTCTATAAAAACCAAGTGTTTCCCACTATATCTACGTGAATGAAGTTAACTGGACCCTTTTTTTAAAGAAACGAACGGAATTAAATAAGTTTTTCCAGAAAAATTCACCCCTATGCTTTACTATGGGAATATGACCACATATGGAATATCGTTTTTAATTACAAGGATTTCGATAAAATAGAAGTGTTTCCCAGTATACCTGCGTGAATCAAGTATATCTACCAGATTTTGTAAAGAAATAACGGAAATTAAGTGAGTTTTTCCAGGAACAATTCACCCCTATGCTTTACTATGGGAATCCTCCCTATGCTTTACTATGGGAATGTAATAGCATGTCGATTCACTTATTTCATATGAAGGATTTCTACAAAAACCAAGTGTTTCCCACTATATCTACGTGAATGAAATTAACTGGACCCTTTTTTTAAAGAAACACCTGGAATTAAATAAGTTTTTCCAGAAAAATTCACCCCTATGCTTTACTATGGGAATATGACCACATATGGAATATCGTTTTTAATTAAAGGATTTCGATAAAATAGAAGTGTTTCCCAGTATATCTGCGTGAATCAAGTTAATCTGCCAGATTTTGTAAAGAAATAACGGAAATTAAGTGAGTTTTTTCCAGAAAAATTCACCCCTATGCATTACTATGGGAATGTGACCATGTGGAATATCGTTTTTAATTTCAAGGATTTCGATAAAATAGAAGTGTTTTCCAGTATATCTGCGTGAATGAAGTAAATCTACCAGATTTTGTAAAGAAATAACGGAAATTAAGTGAGTTTTTCCCAGAACAATTCACCCCTATGCTTTACTATGGGAATCCTCCCTATGCTTTACTATGGGAAAGTAATAGCATGTCGATTCACTTATTTCATATGAAGGATTTCTATAAAAACCAAGTGTTTCCCACTATATCTACGTGAATGAAGTTAACTGGACCCTTACTTTAAAGAAAGACCCGAAATTAAATTAGTTTTTTCCAGAAAAATTCACCCCTATGCTTTACTATGGGAATATGACCCCATATGGAATAACTTTTTTAATTTCAAGGATTTCGATAAAAACCAAGTGTTTTCTATTAATTCTTGGTTAGATACGTTAACTGGCTAATTTTTGTAGAGAAATATTGGAAATTAAGTGAGTTGTTGAAGAATGAATTTTCCTCAATGCTTTCCTATGGGACACAAATCGACTTCAGAAAAAGTGTAGAATTTTCTGCATTTTAGAACGAAAATCTTTGATTTTGCCAGTTTTGACACTAATCTCATCTTGAATAATACTCATGGATTTCGATTATAAAACTAATTAAACGTGTAATATAGCTTATTTATAGGTATATTAACATATTATCATCAAGTTTTCAGCAAAATTAAGTTTAATTAAAAAATTGATTTCCCATTGCTCCTATGGGAATCCTCCCTATGCTTTACTATGGGAATGAAAGTGCATGTCGATTCACTTATTTCATATGAAGCATTTCTATAAAAACCAAGTGTTTCCAACTATATCTACGTGAATGAAGTTAACTGGACCCTTCTTTTAAAGAAACACCTGGAATTAAATAAGTTTTTCCAGAAAAATTCACCCCTATGCTTTACTATGGGAATATGACCACATATGGAATATCGTTTTTAATTACAAGGATTTCGATAAAATAGAAGTGTTTCCCAGTATATCTGCGTGAATCAAGTTAATCTGCCAGATTTTGTAAAGAAATAACGGAAATTAAGTGAGTTTTTTCCAGAAAAATTCACCCCTATGCATTACTATGGGAATGTGACCATGTGGAATATCGTTTTTAATTTCAAGGATTTCGATAAAATAGAAGTGTTTTCCAGTATATCTGCGTGAATGAAGTAAATCTACCAGATTTTGTAAAGAAATAACGGAAATTAAGTGAGTTTTTCCCAGAACAATTCACCCCTATGCTTTACTATGGGAATCCTCCCTATGCTTTACTATGGGAAAGTAATAGCATGTCGATTCACTTATTTCATATGAAGGATTTCTATAAAAACCAAGTGTTTCCCACTATATCTACGTGAATGAAGTTAACTGGACCCTTTTTTTAAAGAAACGAACGGAATTAAATAAGTTTTTCCAGAAAAATTCACCCCTATGCTTTACTATGGGAATATGACCACATATGGAATATCGTTTTTAATTACAAGGATTTCGATAAAATAGAAGTGTTTCCCAGTATACCTGCGTGAATCAAGTATATCTACCAGATTTTGTAAAGAAATAACGGAAATTAAGTGAGTTTTTCCCAGAACAATTCACCCCTATGCTTTACTATGGGAATCCTCCCTATGCTTTACTATGGGAATGTAATAGCATGTCGATTCACTTATTTCATATGAAGGATTTCTACAAAAACCAAGTGTTTCCCACTATATCTACGTGAATGAAATTAACTGGACCCTTTTTTTAAAGAAACACCTGGAATTAAATAAGTTTTTCCAGAAAAATTCACCCCTATGCTTTACTATGGGAATATGACCACATATGGAATATCGTTTTTAATTAAAAGGATTTCGATAAAATAGAAGTGTTTCCCAGTATATCTGCGTGAATCAAGTTAATCTGCCAGATTTTGTAAAGAAATAACGGAAATTAAGTGAGTTTTTTCCAGAAAAATTCACCCCTATGCATTACTATGGGAATGTGACCATGTGGAATATCGTTTTTAATTTCAAGGATTTCGATAAAATAGAAGTGTTTTCCAGTATATCTGCGTGAATGAAGTAAATCTACCAGATTTTGTAAAGAAATAACGGAAATTAAGTGAGTTTTTCCCAGAACAATTCACCCCTATGCTTTACTATGGGAATCCTCCCTATGCTTTACTATGGGAAAGTAATAGCATGTCGATTCACTTATTTCATATGAAGGATTTCTATAAAAACCAAGTGTTTCCCACTATATCTACGTGAATGAAGTTAACTGGACCCTTACTTTAAAGAAAGACCCGAAATTAAATTAGTTTTTTCCAGAAAAATTCACCCCTATGCTTTACTATGGGAATATGACCCCATATGGAATAACTTTTTTAATTTCAAGGATTTCGATAAAAACCAAGTGTTTTCTATTAATTCTTGGTTAGATACGTTAACTGGCTAATTTTTGTAGAGAAATATTGGAAATTAAGTGAGTTGTTGAAGAATGAATTTTCCTCAATGCTTTCCTATGGGACACAAATCGACTTCAGAAAAAGAGTAGAATTTTCTGCATTTTAGAACGAAAATCTTTGATTTTGCCAGTTTTGACACTAATCTCATCTTGAATAATACTCATGGATTTCGATTATAAAACTAATTAAACGTGTAATATAGCTTATTTATAGGTATATTAACATATTATCATCAAGTTTTCAGCAAAATTAAGTTTAATTAAAAAATTGATTTCCCATTGCTCCTATGGGAATCCTCCCTATGCTTTACTATGGGAATGAAAGTGCATGTCGATTCACTTATTTCATATGAAGCATTTCTATAAAAACCAAGTGTTTCTAACTATATCTACGTGAATGAAGTTAACTGGACCCTTTTTTTAAAGAAACACCTGGAATTAAATAAGTTTTTCCAGAAAAATTCACCCCTATGCTTTACTATGGGAATATGACCACATATGGAATATCGTTTTTAATTACAAGGATTTCGATAAAATAGAAGTGTTTCCCAGTATATCTGCGTGAATCAAGTTAATCTGCCAGATTTTGTAAAGAAATAACGGAAATTAAGTGAGTTTTTTCCAGAAAAATTCACCCCTATGCATTACTATGGGAATGTGACCATGTGGAATATCGTTTTAATTTCAAGGATTTCGATAAAATAGAAGTGTTTTCCAGTATATCTGCGTGAATGAAGTAAATCTACCAGATTTTGTAAAGAAATAACGGAAATTAAGTGAGTTTTTCCCAGAACAATTCACCCCTATGCTTTACTATGGGTATCCTCCCTATGCTTTACTATGGGAAAGTAATAGCATGTCGATTCACTTATTTCATATGAAGGATTTCTATAAAAACCAAGTGTTTCCCACTATATCTACGTGAATGAAGTTAACTGGACCCTTTTTTTAAAGAAACGAACGGAATTAAATAAGTTTTTCCAGAAAAATTCACCCCTATGCTTTACTATGGGAATATGACCACATATGGAATATCGTTTTTAATTACAAGGATTTCGATAAAATAGAAGTGTTTCCCAGTATACCTGCGTGAATCAAGTATATCTACCAGATTTTGTAAAGAAATAACGGAAATTAAGTGAGTTTTCCCAGAACATTCACCCCTATGCTTTACTATGGGATCCTCCCTATGCTTTACTATGGGAATGTAATAGCATGTCTATTCACTTATTTCATATGAAGGATTTCTACAAAAACCAAGTGTTTCCCACTATATCTACGTGAATGAAATTAACTGGACCCTTTTTTTAAAGAAACACCTGGAATTAAATAAGTTTTTCCAGAAAAATTCACCCCTATGCTTTACTATGGGAATATGACCACATATGGAATATCGTTTTTAATTAAAAGGATTTCGATAAAATAGAAGTGTTTCCCAGTATATCTGCGTGAATCAAGTTAATCTGCCAGATTTTGTAAAGAAATAACGGAAATTAAGTGAGTTTTTTCCAGAAAAATTCACCCTATGCATTACTATGGGAATGTGACCATGTGGAATATCGTTTTTAATTTCAAGGATTTCGATAAAATAGAAGTGTTTTCCAGTATATCTGCGTGAATGAAGTAAATCTACCAGATTTTGTAAAGAAATAACGGAAATTAAGTGAGTTTTTCCCCAGAACAATTCACCCCTATGCTTTACTATGGGAATCCTCCCTATGCTTTACTATGGGAAAGTAATAGCATGTCGATTCACTTATTTCATATGAAGGATTTCTATAAAAACCAAGTGTTTCCCACTATATCTACGTGAATGAAGTTAACTGGACCCTTACTTTAAAGAAAGACCCGAAATTAAATTAGTTTTTTCCAGAAAAATTCACCCCTATGCTTTACTATGGGAATATGACCCATATGGAATAACTTTTTTAATTTCAAGGATTTCGATAAAAACCAAGTGTTTTCTATTAATTCTTGGTTAGATACGTTAACTGGCGAATTTTTGTAGAGAAATATTGGAAATTAAGTGAGTTGTTGAAGAATGAATTTTCCTCAATGCTTTCCTATGGGACACAAATCGACTTCAGAAAAAGTGTAGAATTTTCTGCATTTTAGAACGAAAATCTTTGATTTTGCCAGTTTTGACACTAATCTCATCTTGAATAATACTCATGGATTTCGATTATAAAACTAATTAAACGTGTAATATAGCTTATTTATAGGTATATTAACATATTATCATCAAGTTTTCAGCAAAATTAAGTTTAATTAAAAAATTGATTTCCCATTGCTCCTATGGGAATCCTCCCTATGCTTTACTATGGGAATGACAAGTGCATGTCGATTCACTTATTTCATATGAAGCATTTCTATAAAAACCAAGTGTTTCCAACTATATCTACGTGAATGAAGTTAACTGGACCCTTTTTGTAAAGAAACACCTGGAATTAAATAAGTTTTTCCAGAAAAATTCACCCCTATGCTTTACTATGGGAATATGACCACATATGGAATATCGTTTTTAATTACAAGGATTTCGATAAAATAGAAGTGTTTCCCAGTATATCTGCGTGAATCAAGTTAATCTGCCAGATTTTGTAAAGAAATAACGGAAATTAAGTGAGTTTTTTCCAGAAAAATTCACCCCTATGCATTACTATGGGAATGTGACCATGTGGAATATCGTTTTTAATTTCAAGGATTTCGATAAAATAGAAGTGTTTTCCAGTATATCTGCGTGAATCAAGTAAACCTACCAGATTTTGTAAAGAAATAACGGAAATTAAGTGAGTTTTTCCCAGAACAATTCACCCCTATGCTTTACTATGGGAATCCTCCCTATGCTTTACTATGGGAAAGTAATAGCATGTCGATTCACTTATTTCATATGAAGGATTTCTATAAAAACCAAGTGTTTCCCACTATATCTACGTGAATGAAGTTAACTGGACCCTTTTTTTAAAGAAACGAACGGAATTAAATAAGTTTTTCCAGAAAAATTCACCCCTATGCTTTACTATGGGAATATGACCACATATGGAATATCGTTTTTAATTACAATGATTTCGATAAAATAGAAGTGTTTCCCAGTATACCTGCGTGAATCAAGAATATCTACCAGATTTTGTAAAGAAATAACGGAAATTAAGTGAGTTTTTCCCAGAACAATTCACCCCTATGCTTTACTATGGGAATCCTCCCTATGCTTTACTATGGGAATGTAATAGCATGTCGATTCACTTATTTCATATGAAGGATTTCTACAAAAACCAAGTGTTTCCCACTATATCTACGTGAATGAAGTTAACTGGACCCTTACTTTAAAGAAAGACCCGAAATTAAATTAGTTTTTTCCAGAAAAATTCACCCCTATGCTTTACTATGGGAATATGACCCCATATGGAATAACTTTTTTAATTTCAAGGATTTCGATAAAATCCAAGTGTTTTCTATTAATTCTTGGTTAGATACGTTAACTGGCTAATTTTTGTAGAGAAATATTGGAAATTCAGTGAGTTGTTGAAGAATGAATTTTCCTCAATGCTTTCCTATGGGACACAAATCGACTTCAGAAAAAGTGTAGAATTTTCTGCATTTTAGAACGAAAATCTTTGATTTTGCCAGTTTTGACACTAATCTCATCTTGAATAATACTCATGGATTTCGATTATAAAACTAATTAAACGTGTAATATAGCTTATTTATAGGTATATTAACATATTATCATCAAGTTTTCAGCAAAATTAAGTTTAATTAAAAAATTGATTTCCCATTGCTCCTATGGGAATCCTCCCTATGCTTTACTATGGGAATGAAAGTGCATGTCGATTCACTTATTTCATATGAAGCATTTCTATAAAAACCAAGTGTTTCCAACTATATCTACGTGAATGAAGTTAACTGGACCCTTTTTTTAAAGAAACACCTGGAATTAAATAAGTTTTTCCAGAAAAATTCACCCCTATGCTTTACTATGGGAATATGACCACATATGGAATATCGTTTTTAATTACAAGGATTTCGATAAAATAGAAGTGTTTCCCAGTATATCTGCGTGAATCAAGTTAATCTGCCAGATTTTGTAAAGAAATAACGGAAATTAAGTGAGTTTTTTCCAGAAAAATTCACCCCTATGCATTACTATGGGAATGTGACCATGTGGAATATCG
The DNA here is from genome assembly GCF_048544385.1 of Mastigoproctus giganteus. NCBI lineage: Eukaryota > Metazoa > Arthropoda > Arachnida > Uropygi > Thelyphonidae > Mastigoproctus > Mastigoproctus giganteus. The sequence continues at coordinate 12,874 of NW_028328357.1, forward strand.
TTTTTAATTTCAAGGATTTCGATAAAATAGAAGTGTTTTCCAGTATATCTGCGTGAATCAAGTAAACCTACCAGATTTTGTAAAGAAATAACGGAAATTAAGTGAGTTTTTCCCAGAACAATTCACCCCTATGCTTTACTATGGGAATCCTCCCTATGCTTTACTATGGGAAAGTAATAGCATGTCGATTCACTTATTTCATATGAAGGATTTCTATAAAAACCAAGTGTTTCCCACTATATCTACGTGAATGAAGTTAACTGGACCCTTTTTTTAAAGAAACGAACGGAATTAAATAAGTTTTTCCAGAAAAATTCACCCCTATGCTTTACTATGGGAATATGACCACATATGGAATATCGTTTTTAATTACAAGGATTTCGATAAAATAGAAGTGTTTCCCAGTATACCTGCGTGAATCAAGTATATCTACCAGAGTTTGTAAAGAAATAACGGAAATTAAGTGAGTTTTTCCCAGAACAATTCACCCCTATGCTTTACTATGGGAATCCTCCCTATGCTTTACTATGGGAAAGTAATAGCATGTCGATTCACTTATTTCATATGAAGGATTTCTACAAAAACCAAGTGTTTCCCACTATATCTACGTGAATGAAGTTAACTGGACCCTTACTTTAAAGAAAGACCCGAAATTAAATTAGTTTTTTCCAGAAAAATTCACCCCTATGCTTTACTATGGGAATATGACCCCATATGGAATACCTTTTTTAATTTCAAGGATTTCGATAAAAACCAAGTGTTTTCTATTAATTCTTGGTTAGATACGTTAACTGGCTAATTTTTGTAGAGAAATATTGGAAATTAAGTGAGTTGTTGAAGAATGAATTTTCCTCAATGCTTTCCTATGGGACACAAATCGACTTCAGAAAAAGTGTAGAATTTTCTGCATTTTAGAACGAAAATCTTTGATTTTGCCAGTTTTGACACTAATCTCATCTTGAATAATACTCATGGATTTCGATTATAAAACTAATTAAACGTGTAATATAGCTTATTTATAGGTATATTAACATATTATCATCAAGTTTTCAGCAAAATTAAGTTTAATTAAAAAATTGATTTCCCATTGCTCCTATGGGAATCCTCCCTATGCTTTACTATGGGAATGAAAGTGCATGTCGATTCACTTATTTCATATGAAGCATTTCTATAAAAACCAAGTGTTTCCAACTATATCTACGTGAATGAAGTTAACTGGACCCTTTTTTTAAAGAAACACCTGGAATTAAATAAGTTTTTCCAGAAAAATTCACCCCTATGCTTTACTATGGGAATATGACCACATATGGAATATCGTTTTTAATTACAAGGATTTCGATAAAATAGAAGTGTTTCCCAGTATATCTGCGTGAATCAAGTTAATCTGCCAGATTTTGTAAAGAAATAACGGAAATTAAGTGAGTTTTTTCCAGAAAAATTCACCCCTATGCATTACTATGGGAATGTGACCATGTGGAATATCGTTTTTAATTTCAAGGATTTCGATAAAATAGAAGTGTTTTCCAGTATATCTGCGTGAATGAAGTAAATCTACCAGATTTTGTAAAGAAATAACGGAAATTAAGTGAGTTTTTCCCAGAACAATTCACCCCTATGCTTTACTATGGGAATCCTCCCTATGCTTTACTATGGGAATGTAATAGCATGTCGATTCACTTATTTCATATGAAGGATTTCTACAAAAACCAAGTGTTTCCCACTATATCTACGTGAATGAAATTAACTGGACCCTTTTTTTAAAGAAACACCTGGAATTAAATAAGTTTTTCCAGAAAAATTCACCCCTATGCTTTACTATGGGAATATGACCACATATGGAATATCGTTTTTAATTAAAAGGATTTCGATAAAATAGAAGTGTTTCCCAGTATATCTGCGTGAATCAAGTTAATCTGCCAGATTTTGTAAAGAAATAACGGAAATTAAGTGAGTTTTTTCCAGAAAAATTCACCCCTATGCATTACTATGGGAATGTGACCATGTGGAATATCGTTTTTAATTTCAAGGATTTCGATAAAATAGAAGTGTTTTCCAGTATATCTGCGTGAATCAAGTAAACCTACCAGATTTTGTAAAGAAATAACGGAAATTAAGTGAGTTTTTCCCAGAACAATTCACCCCTATGCTTTACTATGGGAATCCTCCCTATGCTTTACTATGGGAAAGTAATAGCATGTCGATTCACTTATTTCATATGAAGGATTTCTATAAAAACCAAGTGTTTCCCACTATATCTACGTGAATGAAGTTAACTGGACCCTTTTTTTAAAGAAACGAACGGAATTAAATAAGTTTTTCCAGAAAAATTCACCCCTATGCTTTACTATGGGAATATGACCACATATGGAATATCGTTTTTAATTACAATGATTTCGATAAAATAGAAGTGTTTCCCAGTATACCTGCGTGAATCAAGAATATCTACCAGATTTTGTAAAGAAATAACGGAAATTAAGTGAGTTTTTCCCAGAACAATTCACCCCTATGCTTTACTATGGGAATCCTCCCTATGCTTTACTATGGGAATGTAATAGCATGTCGATTCACTTATTTCATATGAAGGATTTCTACAAAAACCAAGTGTTTCCCACTATATCTACGTTAATGAAGTTAACTGGACCCTTACTTTAAAGAAAGACCCGAAATTAAATTAGTTTTTTCCAGAAAAATTCACCCCTATGCTTTACTATGGGAATATGACCCCATATGGAATAACTTTTTTAATTTCAAGGATTTCGATAAAAACCAAGTGTTTTCTATTAATTCTTGGTTAGATACGTTAACTGGCTAATTTTTGTTTGATTTTGCCAGTTTTGACACTAATCTCATCTTGAATAATACTCATGGATTTCGATTATAAAACTAATTAAACGTGTAATATAGCTTATTTATAGGTATATTAACATATTATCATCAAGTTTTCAGCAAAATTAAGTTTAATTAAAAAATTGATTTCCCATTGCTCCTATGGGAATCCTCCCTATGCTTTACTATGGGAATGAAAGTGCATGTCGATTCACTTATTTCATATGAAGCATTTCTATAAAAACCAAGTGTTTCCAACTATATCTACGTGAATGAAGTTAACTGGACCCTTTTTTTAAAGAAACACCTGGAATTAAATAAGTTTTTCCAGAAAAATTCACCCCTATGCTTTACTATGGGAATATGACCACATATGGAATATCGTTTTTAATTACAAGGATTTCGATAAAATAGAAGTGTTTCCCAGTATATCTGCGTGAATCAAGTTAATCTGCCAGATTTTGTAAAGAAATAACGGAAATTAAGTGAGTTTTTTCCAGAAAAATTCACCCCTATGCATTACTATGGGAATGTGACCATGTGGAATATCGTTTTTAATTTCAAGGATTTCGATAAAATAGAAGTGTTTTCCAGTATATCTGCGTGAATGAAGTAAATCTACCAGATTTTGTAAAGAAATAACGGAAATTAAGTGAGTTTTTCCCAGAACAATTCACCCCTATGCTTTACTATGGGAATCCTCCCTATGCTTTACTATGGGAAAGTAATAGCATGTCGATTCACTTATTTCATATGAAGGATTTCTATAAAAACCAAGTGTTTCCCACTATATCTACGTGAATGAAGTTAACTGGACCCTTTTTTTAAAGAAACGAACGGAATTAAATAAGTTTTTCCAGAAAAATTCACCCCTATGCTTTACTATGGGAATATGACCACATATGGAATATCGTTTTTAATTACAAGGATTTCGATAAAATAGAAGTGTTTCCCAGTATACCTGCGTGAATCAAGTATATCTACCAGATTTTGTAAAGAAATAACGGAAATTAAGTGAGTTTTTCCAGGAACAATTCACCCCTATGCTTTACTATGGGAATCCTCCCTATGCTTTACTATGGGAATGTAATAGCATGTCGATTCACTTATTTCATATGAAGGATTTCTACAAAAACCAAGTGTTTCCCACTATATCTACGTGAATGAAATTAACTGGACCCTTTTTTTAAAGAAACACCTGGAATTAAATAAGTTTTTCCAGAAAAATTCACCCCTATGCTTTACTATGGGAATATGACCACATATGGAATATCGTTTTTAATTAAAGGATTTCGATAAAATAGAAGTGTTTCCCAGTATATCTGCGTGAATCAAGTTAATCTGCCAGATTTTGTAAAGAAATAACGGAAATTAAGTGAGTTTTTTCCAGAAAAATTCACCCCTATGCATTACTATGGGAATGTGACCATGTGGAATATCGTTTTTAATTTCAAGGATTTCGATAAAATAGAAGTGTTTTCCAGTATATCTGCGTGAATGAAGTAAATCTACCAGATTTTGTAAAGAAATAACGGAAATTAAGTGAGTTTTTCCCAGAACAATTCACCCCTATGCTTTACTATGGGAATCCTCCCTATGCTTTACTATGGGAAAGTAATAGCATGTCGATTCACTTATTTCATATGAAGGATTTCTATAAAAACCAAGTGTTTCCCACTATATCTACGTGAATGAAGTTAACTGGACCCTTACTTTAAAGAAAGACCCGAAATTAAATTAGTTTTTTCCAGAAAAATTCACCCCTATGCTTTACTATGGGAATATGACCCCATATGGAATAACTTTTTTAATTTCAAGGATTTCGATAAAAACCAAGTGTTTTCTATTAATTCTTGGTTAGATACGTTAACTGGCTAATTTTTGTAGAGAAATATTGGAAATTAAGTGAGTTGTTGAAGAATGAATTTTCCTCAATGCTTTCCTATGGGACACAAATCGACTTCAGAAAAAGTGTAGAATTTTCTGCATTTTAGAACGAAAATCTTTGATTTTGCCAGTTTTGACACTAATCTCATCTTGAATAATACTCATGGATTTCGATTATAAAACTAATTAAACGTGTAATATAGCTTATTTATAGGTATATTAACATATTATCATCAAGTTTTCAGCAAAATTAAGTTTAATTAAAAAATTGATTTCCCATTGCTCCTATGGGAATCCTCCCTATGCTTTACTATGGGAATGAAAGTGCATGTCGATTCACTTATTTCATATGAAGCATTTCTATAAAAACCAAGTGTTTCCAACTATATCTACGTGAATGAAGTTAACTGGACCCTTTTTTAAAGAAACACCTGGAATTAAATAAGTTTTTCCAGAAAAATTCACCCCTAATGCTTTACTATGGGAATATGACCACATATGGAATATCGTTTTTAATTACAAGGATTTCGATAAAATAGAAGTGTTTCCCAGTATATCTGCGTGAATCAAGTTAATCTGCCAGATTTTGTAAAGAAATAACGGAAATTAAGTGAGTTTTTTCCAGAAAAATTCACCCCTATGCATTACTATGGGAATGTGACCATGTGGAATATCGTTTTTAATTTCAAGGATTTCGATAAAATAGAAGTGTTTTCCAGTATATCTGCGTGAATGAAGTAAATCTACCAGATTTTGTAAAGAAATAACGGAAATTAAGTGAGTTTTTCCCAGAACAATTCACCCCTATGCTTTACTATGGGAATCCTCCCTATGCTTTACTATGGGAAAGTAATAGCATGTCGATTCACTTATTTCATATGAAGGATTTCTATAAAAACCAAGTGTTTCCCACTATATCTACGTGAATGAAGTTAACTGGACCCTTTTTTTAAAGAAACGAACGGAATTAAATAAGTTTTTCCAGAAAAATTCACCCCTATGCTTTACTATGGGAATATGACCACATATGGAATATCGTTTTTAATTACAAGGATTTCGATAAAATAGAAGTGTTTCCCAGTATACCTGCGTGAATCAAGTATATCTACCAGATTTTGTAAAGAAATAACGGAAATTAAGTGAGTTTTTCCCAGAACAATTCACCCCTATGCTTTACTATGGGAATCCTCCCTATGCTTTACTATGGGAATGTAATAGCATGTCGATTCACTTATTTCATATGAAGGATTTCTACAAAAACCAAGTGTTTCCCACTATATCTACGTGAATGAAATTAACTGGACCCTTTTTTTAAAGAAACACCTGGAATTAAATAAGTTTTTCCAGAAAAATTCACCCCTATGCTTTACTATGGGAATATGACCACATATGGAATATCGTTTTTAATTAAAAGGATTTCGATAAAATAGAAGTGTTTCCCAGTATATCTGCGTGAATCAAGTTAATCTGCCAGATTTTGTAAAGAAATAACGGAAATTAAGTGAGTTTTTTCCAGAAAAATTCACCCCTATGCATTACTATGGGAATGTGACCATGTGGAATATCGTTTTTAATTTCAAGGATTTCGATAAAATAGAAGTGTTTTCCAGTATATCTGCGTGAATGAAGTAAATCTACCAGATTTTGTAAAGAAATAACGGAAATTAAGTGAGTTTTTCCCAGAACAATTCACCCCTATGCTTTACTATGGGAATCCTCCCTATGCTTTACTATGGGAATCCTCCCTATGCTTTACTATGGGAAAGTAATAGCATGTCGATTCACTTATTTCATATGAAGGATTTCTATAAAAACCAAGTGTTTCCCACTATATCTACGTGAATGAAGTTAACTGGACCCTTACTTTAAAGAAAGACCCGAAATTAAATTAGTTTTTTCCAGAAAAATTCACCCCTATGCTTTACTATGGGAATATGACCCCATATGGAATAACTTTTTTAATTTCAAGGATTTCGATAAAAACCAAGTGTTTTCTATTAATTCTTGGTTAGATACGTTAACTGGCTAATTTTTGTAGAGAAATATTGGAAATTAAGTGAGTTGTTGAAGAATGAATTTTCCTCAATGCTTTCCTATGGGACACAAATCGACTTCAGAAAAAGTGTAGAATTTTCTGCATTTTAGAACGAAAATCTTTGATTTTGCCAGTTTTGACACTAATCTCATCTTGAATAATACTCATGGATTTCGATTATAAAACTAATTAAACGTGTAATATAGCTTATTTATAGGTATATTAACATATTATCATCAAGTTTTCAGCAAAATTAAGTTTAATTAAAAAATTGATTTCCCATTGCTCCTATGGGAATCCTCCCTATGCTTTACTATGGGAATGAAAGTGCATGTCGATTCACTTATTTCATATGAAGCATTTCTATAAAAACCAAGTGTTTCCAACTATATCTACGTGAATGAAGTTAACTGGACCCTTTTTTTAAAGAAACACCTGGAATTAAATAAGTTTTTCCAGAAAAATTCACCCCTATGCTTTACTATGGGAATATGACCACATATGGAATATCGTTTTTAATTACAAGGATTTCGATAAAATAGAAGTGTTTCCCAGTATATCTGCGTGAATCAAGTTAATCTGCCAGATTTTGTAAAGAAATAACGGAAATTAAGTGAGTTTTTTCCAGAAAAATTCACCCCTATGCATTACTATGGGAATGTGACCATGTGGAATATCGTTTTTAATTTCAAGGATTTCGATAAAATAGAAGTGTTTTCCAGTATATCTGCGTGAATGAAGTAAATCTACCAGATTTTGTAAAGAAATAACGGAAATTAAGTGAGTTTTTCCCAGAACAATTCACCCCTATGCTTTACTATGGGTATCCTCCCTATGCTTTACTATGGGAAAGTAATAGCATGTCGATTCACTTATTTCATATGAAGGATTTCTATAAAAACCAAGTGTTTCCCACTATATCTACGTGAATGAAGTTAACTGGACCCTTTTTTTAAAGAAACGAACGGAATTAAATAAGTTTTTCCAGAAAAATTCACCCCTATGCTTTACTATGGGAATATGACCACATATGGAATATCGTTTTTAATTACAAGGATTTCGATAAAATAGAAGTGTTTCCCAGTATACCTGCGTGAATCAAGTATATCTACCAGATTTTGTAAAGAAATAACGGAAATTAAGTGAGTTTTTCCCAGAACAATTCACCCCTATGCTTTACTATGGGAATCCTCCCTATGCTTTACTATGGGAATGTAATAGCATGTCTATTCACTTATTTCATATGAAGGATTTCTACAAAAACCAAGTGTTTCCCACTATATCTACGTGAATGAAATTAACTGGACCCTTTTTTTAAAGAAACACCTGGAATTAAATAAGTTTTTCCAGAAAAATTCACCCCTATGCTTTACTATGGGAATATGACCACATATGGAATATCGTTTTTAATTAAAAGGATTTCGATAAAATAGAAGTGTTTCCCAGTATATCTGCGTGAATCAAGTTAATCTGCCAGATTTTGTAAAGAAATAACGGAAATTAAGTGAGTTTTTTCCAGAAAAATTCACCCCTATGCATTACTATGGGAATGTGACCATGTGGAATATCGTTTTTAATTTCAAGGATTTCGATAAAATAGAAGTGTTTTCCAGTATATCTGCGTGAATGAAGTAAATCTACCAGATTTTGTAAAGAAATAACGGAAATTAAGTGAGTTTTTCCCAGAACAATTCACCCCTATGCTTTACTATGGGAATCCTCCCTATGCTTTACTATGGGAAAGTAATAGCATGTCGATTCACTTATTTCATATGAAGGATTTCTATAAAAACCAAGTGTTTCCCACTATATCTACGTGAATGAAGTTAACTGGACCCTTACTTTAAAGAAAGACCCGAAATTAAATTAGTTTTTTCCAGAAAAATTCACCCCTATGCTTTACTATGGGAATATGACCCCATATGGAATAACTTTTTTAATTTCAAGGATTTCGATAAAAACCAAGTGTTTTCTATTAATTCTTGGTTAGATACGTTAACTGGCTAATTTTTGTAGAGAAATATTGGAAATTAAGTGAGTTGTTGAAGAATGAATTTTCCTCAATGCTTTCCTATGGGACACAAATCGACTTCAGAAAAAGTGTAGAATTTTCTGCATTTTAGAACGAAAATCTTTGATTTTGCCAGTTTTGACACTAATCTCATCTTGAATAATACTCATGGATTTCGATTATAAAACTAATTAAACGTGTAATATAGCTTATTTATAGGTATATTAACATATTATCATCAAGTTTTCAGCAAAATTAAGTTTAATTAAAAAATTGATTTCCCATTGCTCCTATGGGAATCCTCCCTATGCTTTACTATGGGAATGAAAGTGCATGTCGATTCACTTATTTCATATGAAGCATTTCTATAAAAACCAAGTGTTTCCAACTATATCTACGTGAATGAAGTTAACTGGACCCTTTTTTTAAAGAAACACCTGGAATTAAATAAGTTTTTCCAGAAAAATTCACCCCTATGCTTTACTATGGGAATATGACCACATATGGAATATCGTTTTTAATTACAAGGATTTCGATAAAATAGAAGTGTTTCCCAGTATATCTGCGTGAATCAAGTTAATCTGCCAGATTTTGTAAAGAAATAACGGAAATTAAGTGAGTTTTTTCCAGAAAAATTCACCCCTGTGCATTACTATGGGAATGTGACCATGTGGAATATCGTTTTTAATTTCAAGGATTTCGATAAAATAGAAGTGTTTTCCAGTATATCTGCGTGAATGAAGTAAATCTACCAGATTTTGTAAAGAAATAACGGAAATTAAGTGAGTTTTTCCCAGAACAATTCACCCCTATGCTTTACTATGGGTATCCTCCCTATGCTTTACTATGGGAAAGTAATAGCATGTCGATTCACTTATTTCATATGAAGGATTTCTTTAAAAACCAAGTGTTTCCCACTATATCTACGTGAATGAAGTTAACTGGACCCTTTTTTTAAAGAAACGAACGGAATTAAATAAGTTTTTCCAGAAAAATTCACCCCTATGCTTTACTATGGGAATATGACCACATATGGAATATCGTTTTTAATTACAAGGATTTCGATAAAATAGAAGTGTTTCCCAGTATACCTGCGTGAATCAAGTATATCTACCAGATTTTGTAAAGAAATAACGGAAATTAAGTGAGTTTTTCCCAGAACAATTCACCCCTATGCTTTACTATGGGAATCCTCCCTATGCTTTACTATGGGAATGTAATAGCATGTCTATTCACTTATTTCATATGAAGGATTTCTACAAAAACCAAGTGTTTCCCACTATATCTACGTGAATGAAATTAACTGGACCCTTTTTTTAAAGAAACACCTGGAATTAAATAAGTTTTTCCAGAAAAATTCACCCCTATGCTTTACTATGGGAATATGACCACATATGGAATATCGTTTTTAATTAAAAGGATTTCGATAAAATAGAAGTGTTTCCCAGTATATCTGCGTGAATCAAGTTAATCTGCCAGATTTTGTAAAGAAATAACGGAAATTAAGTGAGTTTTTTCCAGAAAAATTCACCCCTATGCATTACTATGGGAATGTGACCATGTGGAATATCGTTTTTAATTTCAAGGATTTCGATAAAATAGAAGTGTTTTCCAGTATATCTGCGTGAATGAAGTAAATCTACCAGATTTTGTAAAGAAATAACGGAAATTAAGTGAGTTTTTCCCAGAACAATTCACCCCTATGCTTTACTATGGGAATCCTCCCTATGCTTTACTATGGGAAAGTAATAGCATGTCGATTCACTTATTTCATATGAAGGATTTCTATAAAAACCAAGTGTTTCCCACTATATCTACGTGAATGAAGTTAACTGGACCCTTACTTTAAAGAAAGACCCGAAATTAAATTAGTTTTTTCCAGAAAAATTCACCCCTATGCTTTACTATGGGAATATGACCCCATATGGAATAACTTTTTTAATTTCAAGGATTTCGATAAAAACCAAGTGTTTTCTATTAATTCTTGGTTAGATACGTTAACTGGCTAATTTTTGTAGAGAAATATTGGAAATTAAGTGAGTTGTTGAAGAATGAATTTTCCTCAATGCTTTCCTATGGGACACAAATCGACTTCAGAAAAAGTGTAGAATTTTCTGCATTTTAGAACGAAAATCTTTGATTTTGCCAGTTTTGACACTAATCTCATCTTGAATAATACTCATGGATTTCGATTATAAAACTAATTAAACGTGTAATATAGCTTATTTATAGGTATATTAACATATTATCATCAAGTTTTCAGCAAAATTAAGTTTAATTAAAAAATTGATTTCCCATTGCTCCTATGGGAATCCTCCCTATGCTTTACTATGGGAATGAAAGTGCATGTCGATTCACTTATTTCATATGAAGCATTTCTATAAAAACCAAGTGTTTCCAACTATATCTACGTGAATGAAGTTAACTGGACCCTTTTTTTAAAGAAACACCTGGAATTAAATAAGTTTTTCCAGAAAAATTCACCCCTATGCTTTACTATGGGAATATGACCACATATGGAATATCGTTTTTAATTACAAGGATTTCGATAAAATAGAAGTGTTTCCCAGTATATCTGCGTGAATCAAGTTAATCTGCCAGATTTTGTAAAGAAATAACGGAAATTAAGTGAGTTTTTTCCAGAAAAATTCACCCCTATGCATTACTATGGGAATGTGACCATGTGGAATATCGTTTTTAATTTCAAGGATTTCGATAAAATAGAAGTGTTTTCCAGTATATCTGCGTGAATGAAGTAAATCTACCAGATTTTGTAAAGAAATAACGGAAATTAAGTGAGTTTTTCCCAGAACAATTCACCCCTATGCTTTACTATGGGTATCCTCCCTATGCTTTACTATGGGAAAGTAATAGCATGTCGATTCACTTATTTCATATGAAGGATTTCTATAAAAACCAACTGTTTCCCACTATATCTACGTGAATGAAGTTAACTGGACCCTTTTTTTAAAGAAACGAACGGAATTAAATAAGTTTTTCCAGAAAAATTCACCCCTATGCTTTACTATGGGAATATGACCACATATGGAATATCGTTTTTAATTACAAGGATTTCGATAAAATAGAAGTGTTTCCCAGTATACCTGCGTGAATCAAGTATATCTACCAGATTTTGTAAAGAAATAACGGAAATTAAGTGAGTTTTTCCCAGAACAATTCACCCCTATGCTTTACTATGGGAATCCTCCCTATGCTTTACTATGGGAATGTAATAGCATGTCTATTCACTTATTTCATATGAAGGATTTCTACAAAAACCAAGTGTTTCCCACTATATCTACGTGAATGAAATTAACTGGACCCTTTTTTTAAAGAAACACCTGGAATTAAATAAGTTTTTCCAGAAAAATTCACCCCTATGCTTTACTATGGGAATATGACCACATATGGAATATCGTTTTTAATTAAAAGGATTTCGATAAAATAGAAGTGTTTCCCAGTATATCTGCGTGAATCAAGTTAATCTGCCAGATTTTGTAAAGAAATAACGGAAATTAAGTGAGTTTTTTCCAGAAAAATTCACCCCTATGCATTACTATGGGAATGTGACCATGTGGAATATCGTTTTTAATTTCAAGGATTTCGATAAAATAGAAGTGTTTTCCAGTATATCTGCGTGAATGAAGTAAATCTACCAGATTTTGTAAAGAAATAACGGAAATTAAGTGAGTTTTTCCCAGAACAATTCACCCCTATGCTTTACTATGGGAATCCTCCCTATGCTTTACTATGGGAAAGTAATAGCATGTCGATTCACTTATTTCATATGAAGGATTTCTATAAAAACCAAGTGTTTCCCACTATATCTACGTGAATGAAGTTAACTGGACCCTTACTTTAAAGAAAGACCCGAAATTAAATTAGTTTTTTCCAGAAAAATTCACCCCTATGCTTTACTATGGGAATATGACCCCATATGGAATAACTTTTTTAATTTCAAGGATTTCGATAAAAACCAAGTGTTTTCTATTAATTCTTGGTTAGATACGTTAACTGGCTAATTTTTGTAGAGAAATATTGGAAATTAAGTGAGTTGTTGAAGAATGAATTTTCCTCAATGCTTTCCTATGGGACACAAATCGACTTCAGAAAAAGTGTAGAATTTTCTGCATTTTAGAACGAAAATCTTTGATTTTGCCAGTTTTGACACTAATCTCATCTTGAATAATACTCATGGATTTCGATTATAAAACTAATTAAACGTGTAATATAGCTTATTTATAGGTATATTAACATATTATCATCAAGTTTTCAGCAAAATTAAGTTTAATTAAAAAATTGATTTCCCATTGCTCCTATGGGAATCCTCCCTATGCTTTACTATGGGAATGAAAGTGCATGTCGATTCACTTATTTCATATGAAGCATTTCTATAAAAACCAAGTGTTTCCAACTATATCTACGTGAATGAAGTTAACTGGACCCTTTTTTTAAAGAAACACCTGGAATTAAATAAGTTTTTCCAGAAAAATTCACCCCTATGCTTTACTATGGGAATATGACCACATATGGAATATCGTTTTTAATTACAAGGATTTCGATAAAATAGAAGTGTTTCCCAGTATATCTGCGTGAATCAAGTTAATCTGCCAGATTTTGTAAAGAAATAACGGAAATTAAGTGAGTTTTTTCCAGAAAAATTCACCCCTATGCATTACTATGGGAATGTGACCATGTGGAATATCGTTTTTAATTTCAAGGATTTCGATAAAATAGAAGTGTTTTCCAGTATATCTGCGTGAATCAAGTAAACCTACCAGATTTTGTAAAGAAATAACGGAAATTAAGTGAGTTTTTCCCAGAACAATTCACCCCTATGCTTTACTATGGGAATCCTCCCTATGCTTTACTATGGGAAAGTAATAGCATGTCGATTCACTTATTTCATATGAAGGATTTCTATAAAAACCAAGTGTTTCCCACTATATCTACGTGAATGAAGTTAACTGGACCCTTTTTTTAAAGAAACGAACGGAATTAAATAAGTTTTTCCAGAAAAATTCACCCCTATGCTTTACTATGGGAATATGACCACATATGGAATATCGTTTTTAATTACAAGGATTTCGATAAAATAGAAGTGTTTCCCAGTATACCTGCGTGAATCAAGTATATCTACCAGAGTTTGTAAAGAAATAACGGAAATTAAGTGAGTTTTTCCCAGAACAATTCACCCCTATGCTTTACTATGGGAATCCTCCCTATGCTTTACTATGGGAAAGTAATAGCATGTCGATTCACTTATTTCATATGAAGGATTTCTACAAAAACCAAGTGTTTCCCACTATATCTACGTGAATGAAGTTAACTGGACCCTTACTTTAAAGAAAGACCCGAAATTAAATTAGTTTTTTCCAGAAAAATTCACCCCTATGCTTTACTATGGGAATATGACCCCATATGGAATACCTTTTTTAATTTCAAGGATTTCGATAAAAACCAAGTGTTTTCTATTAATTCTTGGTTAGATACGTTAACTGGCTAATTTTTGTAGAGAAATATTGGAAATTAAGTGAGTTGTTGAAGAATGAATTTTCCTCAATGCTTTCCTATGGGACACAAATCGACTTCAGAAAAAGGGTAGAATTTTCTGCATTTTAGAACGAAAATCTTTGATTTTGCCAGTTTTGACACTAATCTCATCTTGAATAATACTCATGGATTTCGATTATAAAACTAATTAAACGTGTAATATAGCTTATTTATAGGTATATTAACATATTATCATCACGTTTTCAGCAAAATTAAGTTTAATTAAAAAATTGATTTCCCATTGCTCCTATGGGAATCCTCCCTATGCTTTACTATGGGAATGAAAGTGCATGTCGATTCACTTATTTCATATGAAGCATTTCTATAAAAACCAAGTGTTTCCAACTATATCTACGTGAATGAAGTTAACTGGACCCTTTTTTTAAAGAAACACCTGGAATTAAATAAGTTTTTCCAGAAAAATTCACCCCTATGCTTTACTATGGGAATATGACCACATATGGAATATCGTTTTTAATTACAAGGATTTCGATAAAATAGAAGTGTTTCCCAGTATATCTGCGTGAATCAAGTTAATCTGCCAGATTTTGTAAAGAAATAACGGAAATTAAGTGAGTTTTTTCCAGAAAAATTCACCCCTATGCATTACTATGGGAATGTGACCATGTGGAATATCGTTTTTAATTTCAAGGATTTCGATAAAATAGAAGTGTTTTCCAGTATATCTGCGTGAATGAAGTAAATCTACCAGATTTTGTAAAGAAATAACGGAAATTAAGTGAGTTTTTCCCAGAACAATTCACCCCTATGCTTTACTATGGGAATCCTCCCTATGCTTTACTATGGGAAAGTAATAGCATGTCGATTCACTTATTTCATATGAAGGATTTCTATAAAAACCAAGTGTTTCCCACTATATCTACGTGAATGAAGTTAACTGGACCCTTTTTTTAAAGAAACGAACGGAATTAAATAAGTTTTTCCAGAAAAATTCACCCCTATGCTTTACTATGGGAATATGACCACATATGGAATATCGTTTTTAATTACAAGGATTTCGATAAAATAGAAGTGTTTCCCAGTATACCTGCGTGAATCAAGTAT
Source organism: Mastigoproctus giganteus (assembly GCF_048544385.1). NCBI lineage: Eukaryota > Metazoa > Arthropoda > Arachnida > Uropygi > Thelyphonidae > Mastigoproctus > Mastigoproctus giganteus. The sequence goes on from NW_028328357.1 coordinate 28,251, forward strand.
ATCTACCAGATTTTGTAAAGAAATAACGGAAATTAAGTGAGTTTTTCCAGGAACAATTCACCCCTATGCTTTACTATGGGAATCCTCCCTATGCTTTACTATGGGAATGTAATAGCATGTCGATTCACTTATTTCATATGAAGGATTTCTACAAAAACCAAGTGTTTCCCACTATATCTACGTGAATGAAATTAACTGGACCCTTTTTTTAAAGAAACACCTGGAATTAAATAAGTTTTTCCAGAAAAATTCACCCCTATGCTTTACTATGGGAATATGACCACATATGGAATATCGTTTTTAATTAAAGGATTTCGATAAAATAGAAGTGTTTCCCAGTATATCTGCGTGAATCAAGTTAATCTGCCAGATTTTGTAAAGAAATAACGGAAATTAAGTGAGTTTTTTCCAGAAAAATTCACCCCTATGCATTACTATGGGAATGTGACCATGTGGAATATCGTTTTTAATTTCAAGGATTTCGATAAAATAGAAGTGTTTTCCAGTATATCTGCGTGAATGAAGTAAATCTACCAGATTTTGTAAAGAAATAACGGAAATTAAGTGAGTTTTTCCCAGAACAATTCACCCCTATGCTTTACTATGGGAATCCTCCCTATGCTTTACTATGGGAAAGTAATAGCATGTCGATTCACTTATTTCATATGAAGGATTTCTATAAAAACCAAGTGTTTCCCACTATATCTACGTGAATGAAGTTAACTGGACCCTTACTTTAAAGAAAGACCCGAAATTAAATTAGTTTTTTCCAGAAAAATTCACCCCTATGCTTTACTATGGGAATATGACCCCATATGGAATACCTTTTTTAATTTCAAGGATTTCGATAAAAACCAAGTGTTTTCTATTAATTCTTGGTTAGATACGTTAACTGGCTAATTTTTGTAGAGAAATATTGGAAATTAAGTGAGTTGTTGAAGAATGAATTTTCCTCAATGCTTTCCTATGGGACACAAATCGACTTCAGAAAAAGTGTAGAATTTTCTGCATTTTAGAACGAAAATCTTTGATTTTGCCAGTTTTGACACTAATCTCATCTTGAATAATACTCATGGATTTCGATTATAAAACTAATTAAACGTGTAATATAGCTTATTTATAGGTATATTAACATATTATCATCAAGTTTTCAGCAAAATTAAGTTTAATTAAAAAATTGATTTCCCATTGCTCCTATGGGAATCCTCCCTATGCTTTACTATGGGAATGAAAGTGCATGTCGATTCACTTATTTCATATGAAGCATTTCTATAAAAACCAAGTGTTTTCAACTATATCTACGTGAATGAAGTTAACTGGACCCTTTTTTTAAAGAAACACCTGGAATTAAATAAGTTTTTCCAGAAAAATTCACCCCTATGCTTTACTATGGGAATATGACCACATATGGAATATCGTTTTTAATTACAAGGATTTCGATAAAATAGAAGTGTTTCCCAGTATATCTGCGTGAATCAAGTTAATCTGCCAGATTTTGTAAAGAAATAACGGAAATTAAGTGAGTTTTTTCCAGAAAAATTCACCCCTATGCATTACTATGGGAATGTGACCATGTGGAATATCGTTTTTAATTTCAAGGATTTCGATAAAATAGAAGTGTTTTCCAGTATATCTGCGTGAATGAAGTAAATCTACCAGATTTTGTAAAGAAATAACGGAAATTAAGTGAGTTTTTCCCAGAACAATTCACCCCTATGCTTTACTATGGGAATCCTCCCTATGCTTTACTATGGGAAAGTAATAGCATGTCGATTCACTTATTTCATATGAAGGATTTCTATAAAAACCAAGTGTTTCCCACTATATCTACGTGAATGAAGTTAACTGGACCCTTTTTTTAAAGAAACGAACGGAATTAAATAAGTTTTTCCAGAAAAATTCACCCCTATGCTTTACTATGGGAATATGACCACATATGGAATATCGTTTTTAATTACAAGGATTTCGATAAAATAGAAGTGTTTCCCAGTATACCTGCGTGAATCAAGTATATCTACCAGATTTTGTAAAGAAATAACGGAAATTAAGTGAGTTTTTCCCAGAACAATTCACCCCTATGCTTTACTATGGGAATCCTCCCTATGCTTTACTATGGGAATGTAATAGCATGTCGATTCACTTATTTCATATGAAGGATTTCTACAAAAACCAAGTGTTTCCCACTATATCTACGTGAATGAAATTAACTGGACCCTTTTTTTAAAGAAACACCTGGAATTAAATAAGTTTTTCCAGAAAAATTCACCCCTATGCTTTACTATGGGAATATGACCACATATGGAATATCGTTTTTAATTAAAAGGATTTCGATAAAATAGAAGTGTTTCCCAGTATATCTGCGTGAATCAAGTTAATCTGCCAGATTTTGTAAAGAAATAACGGAAATTAAGTGAGTTTTTTCCAGAAAAATTCACCCCTATGCATTACTATGGGAATGTGACCATGTGGAATATCGTTTTTAATTTCAAGGATTTCGATAAAATAGAAGTGTTTTCCAGTATATCTGCGTGAATGAAGTAAATCTACCAGATTTTGTAAAGAAATAACGGAAATTAAGTGAGTTTTTCCCAGAACAATTCACCCCTATGCTTTACTATGGGAATCCTCCCTATGCTTTACTATGGGAAAGTAATAGCATGTCGATTCACTTATTTCATATGAAGGATTTCTATAAAAACCAAGTGTTTCCCACTATATCTACGTGAATGAAGTTAACTGGACCCTTACTTTAAAGAAAGACCCGAAATTAAATTAGTTTTTTCCAGAAAAATTCACCCCTATGCTTTACTATGGGAATATGACCCCATATGGAATAACTTTTTTAATTTCAAGGATTTCGATAAAAACCAAGTGTTTTCTATTAATTCTTGGTTAGATACGTTAACTGGCTAATTTTTGTAGAGAAATATTGGAAATTAAGTGAGTTGTTGAAGAATGAATTTTCCTCAATGCTTTCCTATGGGACACAAATCGACTTCAGAAAAAGTGTAGAATTTTCTGCATTTTAGAACGAAAATCTTTGATTTTGCCAGTTTTGACACTAATCTCATCTTGAATAATACTCATGGATTTCGATTATAAAACTAATTAAACGTGTAATATAGCTTATTTATAGGTATATTAACATATTATCATCAAGTTTTCAGCAAAATTAAGTTTAATTAAAAAATTGATTTCCCATTGCTCCTATGGGAATCCTCCCTATGCTTTACTATGGGAATGAAAGTGCATGTCGATTCACTTATTTCATATGAAGCATTTCTATAAAAACCAAGTGTTTCCAACTATATCTACGTGAATGAAGTTAACTGGACCCTTTTTTTAAAGAAACACCTGGAATTAAATAAGTTTTTCCAGAAAAATTCACCCCTATGCTTTACTATGGGAATATGACCACATATGGAATATCGTTTTTAATTACAAGGATTTCGATAAAATAGAAGTGTTTCCCAGTATATCTGCGTGAATCAAGTTAATCTGCCAGATTTTGTAAAGAAATAACGGAAATTAAGTGAGTTTTTTCCAGAAAAATTCAACCCTATGCATTACTATGGGAATGTGACCATGTGGAATATCGTTTTTAATTTCAAGGATTTCGATAAAATAGAAGTGTTTTCCAGTATATCTGCGTGAATGAAGTAAATCTACCAGATTTTGTAAAGAAATAACGGAAATTAAGTGAGTTTTTCCCAGAACAATTCACCCCTATGCTTTACTATGGGTATCCTCCCTATGCTTTACTATGGGAAAGTAATAGCATGTCGATTCACTTATTTCATATGAAGGATTTCTATAAAAACCAAGTGTTTCCCACTATATCTACGTGAATGAAGTTAACTGGACCCTTTTTTTAAAGAAACGAACGGAATTAAATAAGTTTTTCCAGAAAAATTCACCCCTATGCTTTACTATGGGAATATGACCACATATGGAATATCGTTTTTAATTACAAGGATTTCGATAAAATAGAAGTGTTTCCCAGTATACCTGCGTGAATCAAGTATATCTACCAGATTTTGTAAAGAAATAACGGAAATTAAGTGAGTTTTTCCCAGAACAATTCACCCCTATGCTTTACTATGGGAATCCTCCCTATGCTTTACTATGGGAATGTAATAGCATGTCTATTCACTTATTTCATATGAAGGATTTCTACAAAAACCAAGTGTTTCCCACTATATCTACGTGAATGAAATTAACTGGACCCTTTTTTTAAAGAAACACCTGGAATTAAATAAGTTTTTCCAGAAAAATTCACCCCTATGCTTTACTATGGGAATATGACCACATATGGAATATCGTTTTTAATTAAAAGGATTTCGATAAAATAGAAGTGTTTCCCAGTATATCTGCGTGAATCAAGTTAATCTGCCAGATTTTGTAAAGAAATAACGGAAATTAAGTGAGTTTTTTCCAGAAAAATTCACCCCTATGCATTACTATGGGAATGTGACCATGTGGAATATCGTTTTTAATTTCAAGGATTTCGATAAAATAGAAGTGTTTTCCAGTATATCTGCGTGAATGAAGTAAATCTACCAGATTTTGTAAAGAAATAACGGAAATTAAGTGAGTTTTTCCCAGAACAATTCACCCCTATGCTTTACTATGGGAATCCTCCCTATGCTTTACTATGGGAAAGTAATAGCATGTCGATTCACTTATTTCATATGAAGGATTTCTATAAAAACCAAGTGTTTCCCACTATATCTACGTGAATGAAGTTAACTGGACCCTTACTTTAAAGAAAGACCCGAAATTAAATTAGTTTTTTCCAGAAAAATTCACCCCTATGCTTTACTATGGGAATATGACCCCATATGGAATAACTTTTTTAATTTCAAGGATTTCGATAAAAACCAAGTGTTTTCTATTAATTCTTGGTTAGATACGTTAACTGGCTAATTTTTGTAGAGAAATATTGGAAATTAAGTGAGTTGTTGAAGAATGAATTTTCCTCAATGCTTTCCTATGGGACACAAATCGACTTCAGAAAAAGTGTAGAATTTTCTGCATTTTAGAACGAAAATCTTTGATTTTGCCAGTTTTGACACTAATCTCATCTTGAATAATACTCATGGATTTCGATTATAAAACTAATTAAACGTGTAATATAGCTTATTTATAGGTATATTAACATATTATCATCAAGTTTTCAGCAAAATTAAGTTTAATTAAAAAATTGATTTCCCATTGCTCCTATGGGAATCCTCCCTATGCTTTACTATGGGAATGAAAGTGCATGTCGATTCACTTATTTCATATGAAGCATTTCTATAAAAACCAAGTGTTTCCAACTATATCTACGTGAATGAAGTTAACTGGACCCTTTTTTTAAAGAAACACCTGGAATTAAATAAGTTTTTCCAGAAAAATTCACCCCTATGCTTTACTATGGGAATATGACCACATATGGAATATCGTTTTTAATTACAAGGATTTCGATAAAATAGAAGTGTTTCCCAGTATATCTGCGTGAATCAAGTTAATCTGCCAGATTTTGTAAAGAAATAACGGAAATTAAGTGAGTTTTTTCCAGAAAAATTCACCCCTATGCATTACTATGGGAATGTGACCATGTGGAATATCGTTTTTAATTTCAAGGATTTCGATAAAATAGAAGTGTTTTCCAGTATATCTGCGTGAATCAAGTAAACCTACCAGATTTTGTAAAGAAATAACGGAAATTAAGTGAGTTTTTCCCAGAACAATTCACCCCTATGCTTTACTATGGGAATCCTCCCTATGCTTTACTATGGGAAAGTAATAGCATGTCGATTCACTTATTTCATATGAAGGATTTCTATAAAAACCAAGTGTTTCCCACTATATCTACGTGAATGAAGTTAACTGGACCCTTTTTTTAAAGAAACGAACGGAATTAAATAAGTTTTTCCAGAAAAATTCACCCCTATGCTTTACTATGGGAATATGACCACATATGGAATATCGTTTTTAATTACAAGGATTTCGATAAAATAGAAGTGTTTCCCAGTATACCTGCGTGAATCAAGTATATCTACCAGAGTTTGTAAAGAAATAACGGAAATTAAGTGAGTTTTTCCCAGAACAATTCACCCCTATGCTTTACTATGGGAATCCTCCCTATGCTTTACTATGGGAAAGTAATAGCATGTCGATTCACTTATTTCATATGAAGGATTTCTACAAAAACCAAGTGTTTCCCACTATATCTACGTGAATGAAGTTAACTGGACCCTTACTTTAAAGAAAGACCCGAAATTAAATTAGTTTTTTCCAGAAAAATTCACCCCTATGCTTTACTATGGGAATATGACCCCATATGGAATAACTTTTTTAATTTCAAGGATTTCGATAAAAACCAAGTGTTTTCTATTAATTCTTGGTAAGATACGTTAACTGGCTAATTTTTGTAGAGAAATATTGGAAATTAAGTGAGTTGTTGAAGAATGAATTTTCCTCAATGCTTTCCTATGGGACACAAATCGACTTCAGAAAAAGTGTAGAATTTTCTGCATTTTAGAACGAAAATCTTTGATTTTGCCAGTTTTGACACTAATCTCATCTTGAATAATACTCATGGATTTCGATTATAAAACTAATTAAACGTGTAATATAGCTTATTTATAGGTATATTAACATATTATCATCAAGTTTTCAGCAAAATTAAGTTTAATTAAAAAATTGATTTCCCATTGCTCCTATGGGAATCCTCCCTATGCTTTACTATGGGAATGAAAGTGCATGTCGATTCACTTATTTCATATGAAGCATTTCTATAAAAACCAAGTGTTTCCAACTATATCTACGTGAATGAAGTTAACTGGACCCTTTTTTTAAAGAAACACCTGGAATTAAATAAGTTTTTCCAGAAAAATTCACCCCTATGCTTTACTATGGGAATATGACCACATATGGAATATCGTTTTTAATTACAAGGATTTCGATAAAATAGAAGTGTTTCCCAGTATATCTGCGTGAATCAAGTTAATCTGCCAGATTTTGTAAAGAAATAACGGAAATTAAGTGAGTTTTTTCCAGATAAATTCACCCCTATGCATTACTATGGGAATGTGACCATGTGGAATATCGTTTTTAATTTCAAGGATTTCGATAAAATAGAAGTGTTTTCCAGTATATCTGCGTGAATGAAGTAAATCTACCAGATTTTGTAAAGAAATAACGGAAATTAAGTGAGTTTTTCCCAGAACAATTCACCCCTATGCTTTACTATGGGAATCCTCCCTATGCTTTACTATGGGAAAGTAATAGCATGTCGATTCACTTATTTCATATGAAGGATTTCTATAAAAACCAAGTGTTTCCCACTATATCTACGTGAATGAAGTTAACTGGACCCTTTTTTTAAAGAAACGAACGGAATTAAATAAGTTTTTCCAGAAAAATTCACCCCTATGCTTTACTATGGGAATATGACCACATATGGAATATCGTTTTTAATTACAAGGATTTCGATAAAATAGAAGTGTTTCCCAGTATACCTGCGTGAATCAAGTATATCTACCAGATTTTGTAAAGAAATAACGGAAATTAAGTGAGTTTTTCCCAGAACAATTCACCCCTATGCTTTACTATGGGAATCCTCCCTATGCTTTACTATGGGAATGTAATAGCATGTCGATTCACTTATTTCATATGAAGGATTTCTACAAAAACCAAGTGTTTCCCACTATATCTACGTGAATGAAATTAACTGGACCCTTTTTTTAAAGAAACACCTGGAATTAAATAAGTTTTTCCAGAAAAATTCACCCCTATGCTTTACTATGGGAATATGACCACATATGGAATATCGTTTTTAATTAAAAGGATTTCGATAAAATAGAAGTGTTTCCCAGTATATCTGCGTGAATCAAGTTAATCTGCCAGATTTTGTAAAGAAATAACGGAAATTAAGTGAGTTTTTTCCAGAAAAATTCACCCCTATGCATTACTATGGGAATGTGACCATGTGGAATATCGTTTTTAATTTCAAGGATTTCGATAAAATAGAAGTGTTTTCCAGTATATCTGCGTGAATCAAGTAAACCTACCAGATTTTGTAAAGAAATAACGGAAATTAAGTGAGTTTTTCCCAGAACAATTCACCCCTATGCTTTACTATGGGAATCCTCCCTATGCTTTACTATGGGAAAGTAATAGCATGTCGATTCACTTATTTCATATGAAGGATTTCTAAAAAAACCAAGTGTTTCCCACTATATCTACGTGAATGAAGTTAACTGGACCCTTTTTTTAAAGAAACGAACGGAATTAAATAAGTTTTTCCAGAAAAATTCACCCCTATGCTTTACTATGGGAATATGACCACATATGGAATATCGTTTTTAATTACAAGGATTTCGATAAAATAGAAGTGTTTCCCAGTATACCTGCGTGAATCAAGTATATCTACCAGAGTTTGTAAAGAAATAACGGAAATTAAGTGAGTTTTTCCCAGAACAATTCACCCCTATGCTTTACTATGGGAATCCTCCCTATGCTTTACTATGGGAAAGTAATAGCATGTCGATTCACTTATTTCATATGAAGGATTTCTACAAAAACCAAGTGTTTCCCACTATATCTACGTGAATGAAGTTAACTGGACCCTTACTTTAAAGAAAGACCCGAAATTAAATTAGTTTTTTCCAGAAAAATTCACCCCTATGCTTTACTATGGGAATATGACCCCATATGGAATAACTTTTTTAATTTCAAGGATTTCGATAAAAACCAAGTGTTTTCTATTAATTCTTGGTAAGATACGTTAACTGGCTAATTTTTGTAGAGAAATATTGGAAATTAAGTGAGTTGTTGAAGAATGAATTTTCCTCAATGCTTTCCTATGGGACACAAATCGACTTCAGAAAAAGTGTAGAATTTTCTGCATTTTAGAACGAAAATCTTTGATTTTGCCAGTTTTGACACTAATCTCATCTTGAATAATACTCATGGATTTCGATTATAAAACTAATTAAACGTGTAATATAGCTTATTTATAGGTATATTAACATATTATCATCAAGTTTTCAGCAAAATTAAGTTTAATTAAAAAATTGATTTCCCATTGCTCCTATGGGAATCCTCCCTATGCTTTACTATGGGAATGAAAGTGCATGTCGATTCACTTATTTCATATGAAGCATTTCTATAAAAACCAAGTGTTTCCAACTATATCTACGTGAATGAAGTTAACTGGACCCTTTTTTTAAAGAAACACCTGGAATTAAATAAGTTTTTCCAGAAAAATTCACCCCTATGCTTTACTATGGGAATATGACCACATATGGAATATCGTTTTTAATTACAAGGATTTCGATAAAATAGAAGTGTTTCCCAGTATATCTGCGTGAATCAAGTTAATCTGCCAGATTTTGTAAAGAAATAACGGAAATTAAGTGAGTTTTTTCCAGATAAATTCACCCCTATGCATTACTATGGGAATGTGACCATGTGGAATATCGTTTTTAATTTCAAGGATTTCGATAAAATAGAAGTGTTTTCCAGTATATCTGCGTGAATGAAGTAAATCTACCAGATTTTGTAAAGAAATAACGGAAATTAAGTGAGTTTTTCCCAGAACAATTCACCCCTATGCTTTACTATGGGAATCCTCCCTATGCTTTACTATGGGAAAGTAATAGCATGTCGATTCACTTATTTCATATGAAGGATTTCTATAAAAACCAAGTGTTTCCCACTATATCTACGTGAATGAAGTTAACTGGACCCTTACTTTAAAGAAAGACCCGAAATGAAATTAGTTTTTTCCAGAAAAATTCACCCCTATGCTTTACTATGGGAATATGACCCCATATGGAATACCTTTTTTAATTTCAAGGATTTCGATAAAAACCAAGTGTTTTCTATTAATTCTTGGTTAGATACGTTAACTGGCTAATTTTTGTAGAGAAATATTGGAAATTAAGTGAGTTGTTGAAGAATGAATTTTCCTCAATGCTTTCCTATGGGACACAAATCGACTTCAGAAAAAGTGTAGAATTTTCTGCATTTTAGAACGAAAATCTTTGATTTTGCCAGTTTTGACACTAATCTCATCTTGAATAATACTCATGGATTTCGATTATAAAACTAATTAAACGTGTAATATAGCTTATTTATAGGTATATTAACATATTATCATCAAGTTTTCAGCAAAATTAAGTTTAATTAAAAAATTGATTTCCCATTGCTCCTATGGGAATCCTCCTTATGCTTTACTATGGGAATGAAAGTGCATGTCGATTCACTTATTTCATATGAAGCATTTCTATAAAAACCAAGTGTTTCCAACTATATCTACGTGAATGAAGTTAACTGGACCCTTTTTTTAAAGAAACACCTGGAATTAAATAAGTTTTTCCAGAAAAATTCACCCCTATGCTTTACTATGGGAATATGACCACATATGGAATATCGTTTTTAATTACAAGGATTTCGATAAAATAGAAGTGTTTCCCAGTATATCTGCGTGAATCAAGTTAATTTGCCAGATTTTGTAAAGAAATAACGGAAATTAAGTGAGTTTTTTCCAGAAAAATTCACCCCTATGCATTACTATGGGAATGTGACCATGTGGAATATCGTTTTTAATTTCAAGGATTTCGATAAAATAGAAGTGTTTTCCAGTATATCTGCGTGAATGAAGTAAATCTACCAGATTTTGTAAAGAAATAACGGAAATTAAGTGAGTTTTTCCCAGAACAATTCACCCCTATGCTTTACTATGGGAATCCTCCCTATGCTTTACTATGGGAATCCTCCCTATGCTTTACTATGGGAAAGTAATAGCATGTCGATTAACTTATTTCATATGAAGGATTTCTATAAAAACCAAGTGTTTCCCACTATATCTACGTGAATGAAGTTAACTGGACCCTTTTTTTAAAGAAACGAACGGAATTAAATAAGTTTTTCCAGAAAAATTCACCCCTATGCTTTACTATGGGAATATGACCACATATGGAATATCGTTTTTAATTACAAGGATTTCGATAAAATAGAAGTGTTTCCCAGTATACCTGCGTGAATCAAGTATATCTACCAGATTTTGTAAAGAAATAACGGAAATTAAGTGAGTTTTTCCCAGAACAATTCACCCCTATGCTTTACTATGGGAATCCTCCCTATGCTTTACTATGGGAATGTAATAGCATGTCGATTCACTTATTTCATATGAAGGATTTCTACAAAAACCAAGTGTTTCCCACTATATCTACGTGAATGAAATTAACTGGACCCTTTTTTTAAAGAAACACCTGGAATTAAATAAGTTTTTCCAGAAAAATTCACCCCTATGCTTTACTATGGGAATATGACCACATATGGAATATCGTTTTTAATTAAAAGGATTTCGATAAAATAGAAGTGTTTCCCAGTATATCTGCGTGAATCAAGTTAATCTGCCAGATTTTGTAAAGAAATAACGGAAATTAAGTGAGTTTTTTCCAGAAAAATTCACCCCTATGCATTACTATGGGAATGTGACCATGTGGAATATCGTTTTTAATTTCAAGGATTTCGATAAAATAGAAGTGTTTTCCAGTATATCTGCGTGAATGAAGTAAATCTACCAGATTTTGAAAAGAAATAACGGAAATTAAGTGAGTTTTTCCCAGAACAATTCACCCCTATGCTTTACTATGGGAATCCTCCCTATGCTTTACTATGGGAAAGTAATAGCATGTCGATTCACTTATTTCATATGAAGGATTTCTATAAAAACCAAGTGTTTCCCACTATATCTACTTGAATGAAGTTAACTGGACCCTTACTTTAAAGAAAGACCCGAAATTAAATTAGTTTTTTCCAGAAAAATTCACCCCTATGCTTTACTATGGGAATATGACCCCATATGGAATAACTTTTTTAATTTCAAGGATTTCGATAAAAACCAAGTGTTTTCTATTAATTCTTGGTTAGATACGTTAACTGGCTAATTTTTGTAGAGAAATATTGGAAATTAAGTGAGTTGTTGAAGAATGAATTTTCCTCAATGCTTTCCTATGGGACACAAATCGACTTCAGAAAAAGTGTAGAATTTTCTGCATTTTAGAACGAAAATCTTTGATTTTGCCAGTTTTGACACTAATCTCATCTTGAATAATACTCATGGATTTCGATTATAAAACTAATTAAACGTGTAATATAGCTTATTTATAGGTATATTAACATATTATCATCAAGTTTTCAGCAAAATTAAGTTTAATTAAAAAATTGATTTCCCATTGCTCCTATGGGAATCCTCCCTATGCTTTACTATGGGAATGAAAGTGCATGTCGATTCACTTATTTCATATGAAGCATTTCTATAAAAACCAAGTGTTTCCAACTATATCTACGTGAATGAAGTTAACTGGACCCTTTTTTTAAAGAAACACCTGGAATTAAATAAGTTTTTCCAGAAAAATTCACCCCTATGCTTTACTATGGGAATATGACCACATATGGAATATCGTTTTTAATTACAAGGATTTCGATAAAATAGAAGTGTTTCCCAGTATATCTGCGTGAATCAAGTTAATCTGCCAGATTTTGTAAAGAAATAGCGGAAATTAAGTGAGTTTTTTCCAGAAAAATTCACCCCTATGCATTACTATGGGAATGTGACCATGTGGAATATCGTTTTTAATTTCAAGGATTTCGATAAAATAGAAGTGTTTTCCAGTATATCTGCGTGAATCAAGTAAACCTACCAGATTTTGTAAAGAAATAACTGAAATTAAGTGAGTTTTTCCCAGAACAATTCACCCCTATGCTTTACTATGGGAATCCTCCCTATGCTTTACTATGGGAAAGTAATAGCATGTCGATTCACTTATTTCATATGAAGGATTTCTATAAAAACCAAGTGTTTCCCACTATATCTACGTGAATGAAGTTAACCGGACCCTTTTTTTAAAGAAACGAACGGAATTAAATAAGTTTTTCCAGAAAAATTCACCCCTATGCTTTACTATGGGAATATGACCACATATGGAATATCGTTTTTAATTACAAGGATTTCGATAAAATAGAAGTGTTTCCCAGTATACCTGCGTGAATCAAGTATATCTACCAGAGTTTGTAAAGAAATAACGGAAATTAAGTGAGTTTTTCCCAGAACAATTCACCCCTATGCTTTACTATGGGAATCCTCCCTATGCTTTACTATGGGAAAGTAATAGCATGTCGATTCACTTATTTCATATGAAGGATTTCTACAAAAACCAAGTGTTTCCCACTATATCTACGTGAATGAAGTTAACTGGACCCTTACTTTAAAGAAAGACCCGAAATTAAATTAGTTTTTTCCAGAAAAATTCACCCCTATGCTTTACTATGGGAATATGACCCCATATGGAATAACTTTTTTAATTTCAAGGATTTCGATAAAAACCAAGTGTTTTCTATTAATTCTTGGTTAGATACGTTAAATGGCTAATTTTTGTAGAGAAATATTGGAAATTAAGTGAGTTGTTGAAGAATGAATTTTCCTCAATGCTTTCCTATGGGACACAAATCGACTTCAGAAAAAGTGTAGAATTTTCTGCATTTTAGAACGAAAATCTTTGATTTTGCCAGTTTTGACACTAATCTCATCTTGAATAATACTCATGGATTTCGATTATAAAACTAATTAAACGTGTAATATAGCTTATTTATAGGTATATTAACATATTATCATCAAGTTTTCAGCAAAATTAAGTTTAATTAAAAAATTGATTTCCCATTGCTCCTATGGGAATCCTCCCTATGCTTTACTATGGGAATGAAAATGCATGTCGATTCACTTATTTCATATGAAGCATTTCTATAAAAACCAAGTGTTTCCAACTATATCTACGTGAATGAAGTTAACTGGACCCTTTTTTTAAAGAAACACCTGGAATTAAATAAGTTTTTCCAGAAAAATTCACCCCTATGCTTTACTATGGGAATATGACCACATATGGAATATCGTTTTTAATTACAAGGATTTCGATAAAATAGAAGTGTTTCCCAGTATATCTGCGTGAATCAAGTTAATCTGCCAGATTTTGTAAAGAAATAACGGAAATTAAGTGAGTTTTTTCCAGAAAAATTCACCCCTATGCATTACTATGGGAATGTGACCATGTGGAATATCGTTTTTAATTTCAAGGATTTCGATAAAATAGAAGTGTTTTCCAGTATATCTGCGTGAATGAAGTAAATCTACCAGATTTTGTAAAGAAATAACGGAAATTAAGTGAGTTTTTCCCAGAACAATTCACCCCTATGCTTTACTATGGGAATCCTCCCTATGCTTTACTATTGGAAAGTAATAGCATGTCGATTCACTTATTTCATATGAAGGATTTCTATAAAAACCAAGTGTTTCCCACTATATCTACGTGAATGAAGTTAACTGGACCCTTTTTTTAAAGAAACGAACGGAATTAAATAAGTTTTTCCAGAAAAATTCACCCCTATGCTTTACTATGGGAATATGACCACATATGGAATATCGTTTTTAATTACAAGGATTTCGATAAAATAGAAGTGTTTCCCAGTATACCTGCGTGAATCAAGTATATCTACCAGATTTTGTAAAGAAATAACGGAAATTAAGTGAGTTTTTCCCAGAACAATTCACCCCTATGCTTTACTATGGGAATCCTCCCTATGCTTTACTATGGGAATGTAATTGCATGTCGATTCACTTATTTCATATGAAGGATTTCTACAAAAACCAAGTGTTTCCCACTATATCTACGTGAATGAAATTAACTGGACCCTTTTTTTAAAGAAACACCTGGAATTAAATAAGTTGTTCCAGAAAAATTCACCCCTATGCTTTACTATGGGAATATGACCACATATGGAATATCGTTTTTAATTAAAAGGATTTCGATAAAATAGAAGTGTTTCCCAGTATATCTGCGTGAATCAAGTTAATCTGCCAGATTTTGTAAAGAAATAACGGAAATTAAGTGAGTTTTTTCCAGAAAAATTCACCCCTATGCATTACTATGGGAATGTGACCATGTGGAATATCGTTTTTAATTTCAAGGATTTCGATAAAATAGAAGTGGTTTCCAGTATATCTGCGTGAATGAAGTAAATCTACCAGATTTTGTAAAGAAATAACGGAAATTAAGTGAGTTTTTCCCAGAACAATTCACCCCTATGCTTTACTATGGGAATCCTCCCTATGCTTTACTATGGGAAAGTAATAGCATGTCGATTCACTTATTTCATATGAAGGATTTCTATAAAAACCAAGTGTTTCCCACTATATCTACGTGAATGAAGTTAACTGGACCCTTACTTTAAAGAAAGACCCGAAATTAAATTAGTTTTTTCCAGAAAAATTCACCCCTATGCTTTACTATGGGAATATGACCCCATATGGAATAACTTTTTTAATTTCAAGGATTTCGATAAAAACCAAGTGTTTTCTATTAATTCTTGGTTAGATACGTTAACTGGCTAATTTTTGTAGAGAAATATTGGAAATTAAGTGAGTTGTTGAAGAATGAATTTTCCTCAATGCTTTCCTATGGGACACAAATCGACTTCAGAAAAAGTGTAGAATTTTCTGCATTTTAGAACGAAAATCTTTGATTTTGCCAGTTTTGACACTAATCTCATCTTGAATAATACTCATGGATTTCGATTATAAAACTAATTAAACGTGTAATATAGCTTATTTATAGGTATATTAACATATTATCATCAAGTTTTCAGCAAAATTAAGTTTAATTAAAAAATTGATTTCCCATTGCTCCTATGGGAATCCTCCCTATGCTTTACTATGGGAATGAAAGTGCATGTCGATTCACTTATTTCATATGAAGCATTTCTATAAAAACCAAGTGTTTCCAACTATATCTACGTGAATGAAGTTAACTGGACCCTTTTTTTAAAGAAACACCTGGAATTAAATAAGTTTTTCCAGAAAAATTCACCCCTATGCTTTACTATGGGAATATGACCACATATGGAATATCGTTTTTAATTACAAGGATTTCGATAAAATAGAAGTGTTTCCCAGTATATCTGCGTGAATCAAGTTAATCTGCCAGATTTTGTAAAGAAATAGCGGAAATTAAGTGAGTTTTTTCCAGAAAAATTCACCCCTATGCATTACTATGGGAATGTGACCATGTGGAATATCGTTTTTAATTTCAAGGATTTCGATAAAATAGAAGTGTTTTCCAGTATATCTGCGTGAATCAAGTAAACCTACCAGATTTTGTAAAGAAATAACTGAAATTAAGTGAGTTTTTCCCAGAACAATTCACCCCTATGCTTTACTATGGGAATCCTCCCTATGCTTTACTATGGGAAAGTAATAGCATGTCGATTCACTTATTTCATATGAAGGATTTCTATAAAAACCAAGTGTTTCCCACTATATCTACGTGAATGAAGTTAACTGGACCCTTTTTTTAAAGAAACGAACGGAATTAAATAAGTTTTTCCAGAAAAATTCACCCCTATGCTTTACTATGGGAATATGACCACATATATAATATCGTTTTTAATTACAAGGATTTCGATAAAATAGAAGTGTTTCCCAGTACACCTGCGTGAATCAAGTATATCTACCAGAGTTTGTAAAGAAATAACGGAAATTAAGTGAGTTTTTCCCAGAACAATTCACCCCTATGCTTTACTATGGGAATCCTCCCTATGCTTTACTATGGGAAAGTAATAGCATGTCGATTCACTTATTTCATATGAAGGATTTCTACAAAAACCAAGTGTTTCCCACTATATCTACGTGAATGAAGTTAACTGGACCCTTACTTTAAAGAAAGACCCGAAATTAAATTAGTTTTTTCCAGAAAAATTCACCCCTATGCTTTACTATGGGAATATGACCCCATATGGAATAACTTTTTTAATTTCAAGGATTTCGATAAAAACCAAGTGTTTTCTATTAATTCTTGGTTAGATACGTTAACTGGCTAATTTTTGTAGAGAAATATTGGAAATTAAGTGAGTTGTTGAAGAATGAATTTTCCTCAATGCTTTCCTATGGGACACAAATCGACTTCAGAAAAAGTGTAGAATTTTCTGCATTTTAGAACGAAAATCTTTGATTTTGCCAGTTTTGACACTAATCTCATCTTGAATAATACTCATGGATTTCGATTATAAAACTAATTAAACGTGTAATATAGCTTATTTATAGGTATATTAACATATTATCATCAAGTTTTCAGCAAAATTAAGTTTAATTAAAAAATTGATTTCCCATTGCTCCTATGGGAATCCTCCCTATGCTTTACTATGGGAATGAAAGTGCATGTCGATTCACTTATTTCATATGAAGCATTTCTATAAAAACCAAGTGTTTCCAACTATATCTACGTGAATGAAGTTAACTGGACCCTTTTTTTAAAGAAACACCTGGAATTAAATAAGTTTTTCCAGAAAAATTCACCCCTATGCTTTACTATGGGAATATGACCACATATGGAATATCGTTTTTAATTACAAGGATTTCGATAAAATAGAAGTGTTTCCCAGTATATCTGCGTGAATCAAGTTAATCTGCCAGATTTTGTAAAGAAATAACGGAAATTAAGTGAGTTTTTTCCAGAAAAATTCACCCCTATGCATTACTATGGGAATGTGACCATGTGGAATATCGTTTTTAATTTCAAGGATTTCGATAAAATAGAAGTGTTTTCCAGTATATCTGCGTGAATCAAGTAAACCTACCAGATTTTGTAAAGAAATAACTGAAATTAAGTGAGTTTTTCCCAGAACAATTCACCCCTATGCTTTACTATGGGAATCCTCCCTATGCTTTACTATGGGAAAGTAATAGCATGTCGATTCACTTATTTCATATGAAGGATTTCTATAAAAACCAAGTGTTTCCCACTATATCTACGTGAATGAAGTTAACTGGACCCTTTTTTTAAAGAAACGAACGGAATTAAATAAGTTTTTCCAGAAAAATTCACCCCTATGCTTTACTATGGGAATATGACCACATATGGAATATCGTTTTTAATTACAAGGATTTCGATAAAATAGAAGTGTTTCCCAGTATACCTGCGTGAATCAAGTATATCTACCAGAGTTTGTAAAGAAATAACGGAAATTAAGTGAGTTTTTCCCAGAACAATTCACCCCTATGCTTTACTATGGGAATCCTCCCTATGCTTTACTATGGGAAAGTAATAGCATGTCGATTCACTTATTTCATATGAAGGATTTCTACAAAAACCAAGTGTTTCCCACTATATCTACGTGAATGAAGTTAACTGGACCCTTACTTTAAAGAAAGACCCGAAATTAAATTAGTTTTTTCCAGAAAAATTCACCCCTATGCTTTACTATGGGAATATGACCCCATATGGAATAACTTTTTTAATTTCAAGGATTTCGATAAAAACCAAGTGTTTTCTATTAATTCTTGGTTAGATACGTTAACTGGCTAATTTTTGTAGAGAAATATTGGAAATTAAGTGAGTTGTTGAAGAATGAATTTTCCTCAATGCTTTCCTATGGGACACAAATCGACTTCAGAAAAAGTGTAGAATTTTCTGCATTTTAGAACGAAAATCTTTGATTTTGCCAGTTTTGACACTAATCTCATCTTGAATAATACTCATGGATTTCGATTATAAAACTAATTAAACGTGTAATATAGCTTATTTATAGGTATATTAACATATTATCATCAAGTTTTCAGCAAAATTAAGTTTAATTAAAAAATTGATTTCCCATTGCTCCTATGGGAATCCTCCCTATGCTTTACTATGGGAATGAAAGTGCATGTCGATTCACTTATTTCATATGAAGCATTTCTTTAAAAACCAAGTGTTTCCAACTAAATCTACGTGAATGAAGTTAACTGGACCCTTTTTTTAAAGAAACACCTGGAATTAAATAAGTTTTTCCAGAAAAATTCACCCCTATGCTTTACTATGGGAATATGACCACATATGGAATATCGTTTTTAATTACAAGGATTTCGATAAAATAGAAGTGTTTCCCAGTATATCTGCGTGAATCAAGTTAATCTGCCAGATTTTGTAAAGAAATAACGGAAATTAAGTGAGTTTTTTCCAGAAAAATTCACCCCTATGCATTACTATGGGAATGTGACCATGTGGAATATCGTTTTTAATTTCAAGGATTTCGATAAAATAGAAGTGTTTTCCAGTATATCTGCGTGAATCAAGTAAACCTACCAGATTTTGTAAAGAAATAACTGAAATTAAGTGAGTTTTTCCCAGAACAATTCACCCCTATGCTTTACTATGGGAATCCTCCCTATGCTTTACTATGGGAAAGTAATAGCATGTCGATTCACTTATTTCATATGAAGGATTTCTATAAAAACCAAGTGTTTCCCACTATATCTACGTGAATGAAGTTAACTGGACCCTTTTTTTAAAGAAACGAACGGAATTAAATAAGTTTTTCCAGAAAAATTCACCCCTATGCTTTACTATGGGAATATGACCACATATGGAATATCGTTTTTAATTACAATGATTTCGATAAAATAGAAGTGTTTCCCAGTATACCTGCGTGAATCAAGTATATCTACCAGATTTTGTAAAGAAATAACGGAAATTAAGTGAGTTTTTCCCAGAACAATTCACCCCTATGCTTTACTATGGGAATCCTCCCTATGCTTTACTATGGGAAAGTAATAGCATGTCGATTCACTTATTTCATATGAAGGATTTCTATAAAAACCAAGTGTTTCCCACTATATCTACGTGAATGAAGTTAACTGGACCCTTTTTTTAAAGAAACGAACGGAATTAAATAAGTTTTTCCAGAAAAATTCACCCCTATGCTTTACTATGGGAATATGACCACATATGGAATATCGTTTTTAATTACAAGGATTTCGATAAAATAGAAGTGTTTCCCAGTATACCTGCGTGAATCAAGTATATCTACCAGATTTTGTAAAGAAATAACGGAAATTAAGTGAGTTTTTCCCAGAACAATTCACCCCTATGCTTTACTATGGGAATCCTCCCTATGCTTTACTATGGGAATGTAATAGCATGTCGATTCACTTATTTCATATGAAGGATTTCTACAAAAACCAAGTGTTTCCCACTATATCTACGTGAATGAAATTAACTGGACCCTTTTTTTAAAGAAACACCTGGAATTAAATAAGTTTTTCCAGAAAAATTCACCCCTATGCTTTACTATGGGAATATGACCACATATGGAATATCGTTTTTAATTAAAAGGATTTCGATAAAATAGAAGTGTTTCCCAGTATATCTGCGTGAATCAAGTTAATCTGCCAGATTTTGTAAAGAAATAACGGAAATTAAGTGAGTTTTTTCCAGAAAAATTCACCCCTATGCATTACTATGGGAATGTGACCATGTGGAATATCGTTTTTAATTTCAAGGATTTCGATAAAATAGAAGTGTTTTCCAGTATATCTGCGTGAATGAAGTAAATCTACCAGATTTTGTAAAGAAATAACGGAAATTAAGTGAGTTTTTCCCAGAACAATTCACCCCTATGCTTTACTATGGGAATCCTCCCTATGCTTTACTATGGGAAAGTAATAGCATGTCGATTCACTTATTTCATATGAAGGATTTCTATAAAAACCAAGTGTTTCCCACTATATCTACGTGAATGAAGTTAACTGGACCCTTACTTTAAAGAAAGACCCGAAATTAAATTAGTTTTTTCCAGAAAAATTCACCCCTATGCTTTACTATGGGAATATGACCCCATATGGAATAACTTTTTTAATTTCAAGGATTTCGATAAAAACCAAGTGTTTTCTATTAATTCTTGGTTAGATACGTTAACTGGCTAATTTTTGTAGAGAAATATTGGAAATTAAGTGAGTTGTTGAAGAATGAATTTTCCTCAATGCTTTCCTATGGGACACAAATCGACTTCAGAAAAAGTGTAGAATTTTCTGCATTTTAGAACGAAAATCTTTGATTTTGCCAGTTTTGACACTAATCTCATCTTGAATAATACTCATGGATTTCGATTATAAAACTAATTAAACGTGTAATATAGCTTATTTATAGGTATATTAACATATTATCATCAAGTTTTCAGCAAAATTAAGTTTAATTAAAAAATTGATTTCCCTTTGCTCCTATGGGAATCCTCCCTATGCTTTACTATGGGAATGAAAGTGCATGTCGATTCACTTATTTCATATGAAGCATTTCTATAAAAACCAAGTGTTTCCAACTATATCTACGTGAATGAAGTTAACTGGACCCTTTTTTTAAAGAAACACCTGGAATTAAATAAGTTTTTCCAGAAAAATTCACCCCTATGCTTTACTATGGGAATATGACCACATATGGAATATCGTTTTTAATTACAAGGATTTCGATAAAATAGAAGTGTTTCCCAGTATATCTGCGTGAATCAAGTTAATCTGCCAGATTTTGTAAAGAAATAACGGAAATTAAGTGAGTTTTTTCCAGAAAAATTCACCCCTATGCATTACTATGGGAATGTGACCATGTGGAATATCGTTTTTAATTTCAAGGATTTCGATAAAATAGAAGTGTTTTCCAGTATATCTGCGTGAATGAAGTAAATCTACCAGATTTTGTAAAGAAATAACGGAAATTAAGTGAGTTTTTCCCAGAACAATTCACCCCTATGCTTTACTATGGGAATCCTCCCTATGCTTTACTATGGGAAAGTAATAGCATGTCGATTCACTTATTTCATATGAAGGATTTCTATAAAAACCAAGTGTTTCCCACTATATCTACGTGAATGAAGTTAACTGGACCCTTTTTTTAAAGAAACGAACGGAATTAAATAAGTTTTTCCAGAAAAATTCACCCCTATGCTTTACTATGGGAATATGACCACATATGGAATATCGTTTTTAATTACAATGATTTCGATAAAATAGAAGTGTTTCCCAGTATACCTGCGTGAATCAAGTATATCTACCAGATTTTGTAAAGAAATAACGGAAATTAAGTGAGTTTTTCCCAGAACAATTCACCCCTATGCTTTACTATGGGAATCCTCCCTATGCTTTACTATGGGAAAGTAATAGCATGTCGATTCACTTATTTCATATGAAGGATTTCTATAAAAACCAAGTGTTTCCCACTATATCTACGTGAATGAAGTTAACTGGACCCTTTTTTTAAAGAAACGAACGGAATTAAATAAGTTTTTCCAGAAAAATTCACCCCTATGCTTTACTATGGGAATATGACCACATATGGAATATCGTTTTTAATTACAAGGATTTCGATAAAATAGAAGTGTTTCCCAGTATACCTGCGTGAATCAAGTATATCTACCAGATTTTGTAAAGAAATAACGGAAATTAAGTGAGTTTTTCCCAGAACAATTCACCCCTATGCTTTACTATGGGAATCCTCCCTATGCTTTACTATGGGAATGTAATAGCATGTCGATTCACTTATTTCATATGAAGGATTTCTACAAAAACCAAGTGTTTCCCACTATATCTACGTGAATGAAATTAACTGGACCCTTTTTTTAAAGAAACACCTGGAATTAAATAAGTTTTTCCAGAAAAATTCACCCCTATGCTTTACTATGGGAATATGACCACATATGGAATATCGTTTTTAATTAAAAGGATTTCGATAAAATAGAAGTGTTTCCCAGTATATCTGCGTGAATCAAGTTAATCTGCCAGATTTTGTAAAGAAATAACGGAAATTAAGTGAGTTTTTTCCAGAAAAATTCACCCCTATGCATTACTATGGGAATGTGACCATGTGGAATATCGTTTTTAATTTCAAGGATTTCGATAAAATAGAAGTGTTTTCCAGTATATCTGCGTGAATGAAGTAAATCTACCAGATTTTGTAAAGAAATAACGGAAATTAAGTGAGTTTTTCCCAGAACAATTCACCCCTATGCTTTACTATGGGAATCCTCCCTATGCTTTACTATGGGAAAGTAATAGCATGTCGATTCACTTATTTCATATGAAGGATTTCTATAAAAACCAAGTGTTTCCCACTATATCTACGTGAATGAAGTTAACTGGACCCTTACTTTAAAGAAAGACCCGAAATTAAATTAGTTTTTTCCAGAAAAATTCACCCCTATGCTTTACTATGGGAATATGACCCCATATGGAATAACTTTTTTAATTTCAAGGATTTCGATAAAAACCAAGTGTTTTCTATTAATTCTTGGTTAGATACGTTAACTGGCTAATTTTTGTAGAGAAATATTGGAAATTAAGTGAGTTGTTGAAGAATGAATTTTCCTCAATGCTTTCCTATGGGACACAAATCGACTTCAGAAAAAGTGTAGAATTTTCTGCATTTTAGAACGAAAATCTTTGATTTTGCCAGTTTTGACACTAATCTCATCTTGAATAATACTCATGGATTTCGATTATAAAACTAATTAAACGTGTAATATAGCTTATTTATAGGTATATTAACATATTATCATCAAGTTTTCAGCAAAATTAAGTTTAATTAAAAAATTGATTTCCCATTGCTCCTATGGGAATCCTCCCTATGCTTTACTATGGGAATGAAAGTGCATGTCGATTCACTTATTTCATATGAAGCATTTCTATAAAAACCAAGTGTTTCCAACTATATCTACGTGAATGAAGTTAACTGGACCCTTTTTTTAAAGAAACACCTGGAATTAAATAAGTTTTTCCAGAAAAATTCACCCCTATGCTTTACTATGGGAATATGACCACATATGGAATATCGTTTTTAATTACAAGGATTTCGATAAAATAGAAGTGTTTCCCAGTATATCTGCGTGAATCAAGTTAATCTGCCAGATTTTGTAAAGAAATAACGGAAATTAAGTGAGTTTTTTCCAGAAAAATTCACCCCTATGCATTACTATGGGAATGTGACCATGTGGAATATCGTTTTTAATTTCAAGGATTTCGATAAAATAGAAGTGTTTTCCAGTATATCTGCGTGAATGAAGTAAATCTACCAGATTTTGTAAAGAAATAACGGAAATTAAGTGAGTTTTTCCCAGAACAATTCACCCCTATGCTTTACTATGGGAATCCTCCCTATGCTTTACTATGGGAAAGTAATAGCATGTCGATTCACTTATTTCATATGAAGGATTTCTATAAAAACCAAGTGTTTCCCACTATATCTACGTGAATGAAGTTAACTGGACCCTTACTTTAAAGAAAGACCCGAAATTAAATTAGTTTTTTCCAGAAAAATTCACCCCTATGCTTTACTATGGGAATATGACCCCATATGGAATAACTTTTTTAATTTCAAGGATTTCGATAAAAACCAAGTGTTTTCTATTAATTCTTGGTTAGATACGTTAACCGGCTAATTTTTGTAGAGTAATATTGGAAATTAAGTGAGTTGTTGAAGAATGAATTTTCCTCAATGCTTTCCTATGGGACACAAATCGACTTCAGAAAAAGTGTAGAATTTTCTGCATTTTAGAACGAAAATCTTTGATTTTGCCATTTTTGACACTAATCTCATCTTGAATAATACTCATGGATTTCGATTATAAAACTAATTAAACGTGTAATATAGCTTATTTATAGGTATATTAACATATTATCATCACGTTTTCAGCAAAATTAAGTTTAATTAAAAAATTGATTTCCCATTGCTCCTATGGGAATCCTCCCTATGCTTTACTATGGGAATGAAAGTGCATGTCGATTCACTTATTTCATATGAAGCATTTCTTTAAAAACCAAGTGTTTCCAACTAAATCTACGTGAATGAAGTTAACTGGACCCTTTTTTTAAAGAAACACCTGGAATTAAATAAGTTTTTCCAGAAAAATTCACCCCTATGCTTTACTATGGGAATATGACCACATATGGAATATCGTTTTTAATTACAAGGATTTCGATAAAATAGAAGTGTTTCCCAGTATATCTGCGTGAATCAAGTTAATCTGCCAGATTTTGTAAAGAAATAACGGAAATTAAGTGAGTTTTTTCCAGAAAAATTCACCCCTATGCATTACTATGGGAATGTGACCATGTGGAATATCGTTTTTAATTTCAAGGATTTCGATAAAATAGAAGTGTTTTCCAGTATATCTGCGTGAATCAAGTAAACCTACCAGATTTTGTAAAGAAATAACGGAAATTAAGTGAGTTTTTCCCAGAACAATTCACCCCTATGCTTTACTATGGGAATCCTCCCTATGCTTTACTATGGGAAAGTAATAGCATGTCGATTCACTTATTTCATATGAAGGATTTCTATAAAAACCAAGTGTTTCCCACTATATCTACGTGAATGAAGTTAACTGGACCCTTTTTTTAAAGAAACGAACGGAATTAAATAAGTTTTTCCAGAAAAATTCACCCCTATGCTTTACTATGGGAATATGACCACATATGGAATATCGTTTTTAATTACAATGATTTCGATAAAATAGAAGTGTTTCCCAGTATACCTGCGTGAATCAAGAATATCTACCAGATTTTGTAAAGAAATAACGGAAATTAAGTGAGTTTTTCCCAGAACAATTCACCCCTATGCTTTACTATGGGAATCCTCCCTATGCTTTACTATGGGAATGTAATAGCATGTCGATTCACTTATTTCATATGAAGGATTTCTACAAAAACCAAGTGTTTCCCTCTATATCTACGTGAATGAAGCTAACTGGACCCTTACTTTAAAGAAAGACCCGAAATTAAATTAGTTTTTTCCAGAAAAATTCACCCCTATGCTTTACTATGGGAATATGACCCCATATGGAATAACTTTTTTAATTTCAAGGATTTCGATAAAAACCAAGTGTTTTCTATTAATTCTTGGTTAGATACGTTAACTGGCTAATTTTTGTAGAGAAATATTGGAAATTAAGTGAGTTGTTGAAGAATGAATTTTCCTCAATGCTTTCCTATGGGACACAAATCGACTTCAGAAAAAGTGTAGAATTTTCTGAATTTTAGAACGAAAATCTTTGATTTTGCCAGTTTTGACACTAATCTCATCTTGAATAATACTCATGGATTTCGATTATAAAACTAATTAAACGTGTAATATAGCTTATTTATAGGTATATTAACATATTATCATCACGTTTTCAGCAAAATTAAGTTTAATTAAAAAATTGATTTCCCATTGCTCCTATGGGAATCCTCCCTATGCTTTACTATGGGAATGAAAGTGCATGTCGATTCACTTATTTCATATGAAGCATTTCTTTAAAAACCAAGTGTTTCCAACTAAATCTACGTGAATGAAGTTAACTGGACCCTTTTTTTAAAGAAACACCTGGAATTAAATAAGTTTTTCCAGAAAAATTCACCCCTATGCTTTACTATGGGAATATGACCACATATGGAATATCGTTTTTAATTACAAGGATTTCGATAAAATAGAAGTGTTTCCCAGTATATCTGCGTGAATCAAGTTAATCTGCCAGATTTTGTAAAGAAATAACGGAAATTAAGTGAGTTTTTTCCAGAAAAATTCACCCCTATGCATTACTATGGGAATGTGACCATGTGGAATATCGTTTTTAATTTCAAGGATTTCGATAAAATAGAAGTGTTTTCCAGTATATCTGCGTGAATCAAGTAAACCTACCAGATTTTGTAAAGAAATAACGGAAATTAAGTGAGTTTTTCCCAGAACAATTCACCCCTATGCTTTACTATGGGAATCCTCCCTATGCTTTACTATGGGAAAGTAATAGCATGTCGATTCACTTATTTCATATGAAGGATTTCTATAAAAACCAAGTGTTTCCCACTATATCTACGTGAATGAAGTTAACTGGACCCTTTTTTTAAAGAAACGAACGGAATTAAATAAGTTTTTCCAGAAAAATTCACCCCTATGCTTTACTATGGGAATATGACCACATATGGAATATCGTTTTTAATTACAATGATTTCGATAAAATAGAAGTGTTTCCCAGTATACCTGCGTGAATCAAGTATATCTACCAGATTTTGTAAAGAAATAACGGAAATTAAGTGAGTTTTTCCCAGAACAATTCACCCCTATGCTTTACTATGGGAATCCTCCCTATGCTTTACTATGGGAAAGTAATAGCATGTCGATTCACTTATTTCATATGAAGGATTTCTATAAAAACCAAGTGTTTCCCACTATATCTACGTGAATGAAGTTAACTGGACCCTTTTTTTAAAGAAACGAACGGAATTAAATAAGTTTTTCCAGAAAAATTCACCCCTATGCTTTACTATGGGAATATGACCACATATGGAATATCGTTTTTAATTACAAGGAGTTCGATAAAATAGAAGTGTTTCCCAGTATACCTGCGTGAATCAAGTATATCTACCAGATTTTGTAAAGAAATAACGGAAATTAAGTGAGTTTTTCCCAGAACAATTCACCCCTATGCTTTACTATGGGAATCCTCCCTATGCTTTACTATGGGAATGTAATAGCATGTCGATTCACTTATTTCATATGAAGGATTTCTACAAAAACCAAGTGTTTCCCACTATATCTACGTGAATGAAATTAACTGGACCCTTTTTTTAAAGAAACACCTGGAATTAAATAAGTTTTTCCAGAAAAATTCACCCCTATGCTTTACTATGGGAATATGACCACATATGGAATATCGTTTTTAATTAAAAGGATTTCGATAAAATAGAAGTGTTTCCCAGTATATCTGCGTGAATCAAGTTAATCTGCCAGATTTTGTAAAGAAATAACGGAAATTAAGTGAGTTTTTTCCAGAAAAATTCACCCCTATGCATTACTATGGGAATGTGACCATGTGGAATATCGTTTTTAATTTCAAGGATTTCGATAAAATAGAAGTGTTTTCCAGTATATCTGCGTGAATGAAGTAAATCTACCAGATTTTGTAAAGAAATAACGGAAATTAAGTGAGTTTTTCCCAGAACAATTCACCCCTATGCTTTACTATGGGAATCCTCCCTATGCTTTACTATGGGAAAGTAATAGCATGTCGATTCACTTATTTCATATGAAGGATTTCTATAAAAACCAAGTGTTTCCCACTATATCTACGTGAATGAAGTTAACTGGACCCTTACTTTAAAGAAAGACCCGAAATTAAATTAGTTTTTTCCAGAAAAATTCACCCCTATGCTTTACTATGGGAATATGACCCCATATGGAATAACTTTTTTAATTTCAAGGATTTCGATAAAAACCAAGTGTTTTCTATTAATTCTTGGTTAGATACGTTAACTGGCTAATTTTTGTAGAGAAATATTGGAAATTAAGTGAGTTGTTGAAGAATGAATTTTCCTCAATGCTTTCCTATGGGACACAAATCGACTTCAGAAAAAGTGTAGAATTTTCTCCATTTTAGAACGAAAATCTTTGATTTTGCCAGTTTTGACACTAATCTCATCTTGAATAATACTCATGGATTTCGATTATAAAACTAATTAAACGTGTAACATAGCTTATTTATAGGTATATTAACATATTATCATCAAGTTCTCAGCAAAATTAAGTTTAATTAAAAAATTGATTTCCCATTGCTCCTATGGGAATCCTCCCTATGCTTTACTATGGGAATGAAAGTGCATGTCGATTCACTTATTTCATATGAAGCATTTCTATAAAAACCAAGTGTTTCCAACTATATCTACGTGAATGAAGTTAACTGGACCCTTTTTTTAAAGAAACACCTGGAATTAAATAAGTTTTTCCAGAAAAATTCACCCCTATGCTTTACTATGGGAATATGACCACATATGGAATATCGTTTTTAATTACAAGGATTTCGATAAAATAGAAGTGTTTCCCAGTATATCTGCGTGAATCAAGTTAATCTGCCAGATTTTGTAAAGAAATAACGGAAATTAAGTGAGTTTTTTCCAGAAAAATTCACCCCTATGCATTACTATGGGAATGTGACCATGTGGAATATCGTTTTTAATTTCAAGGATTTCGATAAAATAGAAGTGTTTTCCAGTATATCTGCGTGAATCAAGTAAACCTACCAGATTTTGTAAAGAAATAACGGAAATTAAGTGAGTTTTTCCCAGAACAATTCACCCCTATGCTTTACTATGGGAATCCTCCCTATGCTTTACTATGGGAAAGTAATAGCATGTCGATTCACTTATTTCATATGAAGGATTTCTATAAAAACCAAGTGTTTCCCACTATATCTACGTGAATGAAGTTAACTGGACCCTATTTTTAAAGAAACGAACGGAATTAAATAAGTTTTTCCAGAAAAATTCACCCCTATGCTTTACTATGGGAATATGACCACATATGGAATATCGTTTTTAATTACAAGGATTTCGATAAAATAGAAGTGTTTCCCAGTATACCTGCGTGAATCAAGAATATCTACCAGATTTTGTAAAGAAATAACGGAAATTAAGTGAGTTTTTCCCAGAACAATTCACCCCTATGCTTTACTATGGGAATCCTCCCTATGCTTTACTATGGGAATGTAATAGCATGTCGATTCACTTATTTCATATGAAGGATTTCTACAAAAACCAAGTGTTTCCCTCTATATCTACGTGAATGAAGTTAACTGGACCCTTACTTTAAAGAAAGACCCGAAATTAAATTAGTTTTTTCCAGAAAAATTCACCCCTATGCTTTACTATGGGAATATGACCCCATATGGAATAACTTTTTTAATTTCAAGGATTTCGATAAAAACCAAGTGTTTTCTATTAATTCTTGGTTAGATACGTTAACTGGCTAATTTTTGTAGAGAAATATTGGAAATTAAGTGAGTTGTTGAAGAATGAATTTTCCTCAATGCTTTCCTATGGGACACAAATCGACTTCAGAAAAAGTGTAGAATTTTCTGCATTTTAGAACGAAAATCTTTGATTTTGCCAGTTTTGACACTAATCTCATCTTGAATAATACTCATGGATTTCGATTATAAAACTAATTAAACGTGTAATATAGCTTATTTATAGGTATATTAACATATTATCATCACGTTTTCAGCAAAATTAAGTTTAATTAAAAAATTGATTTCCCATTGCTCCTATGGGAATCCTCCCTATGCTTTACTATGGGAATGAAAGTGCATGTCGATTCACTTATTTCATATGAAGCATTTCTTTAAAAACCAAGTGTTTCCAACTAAATCTACGTGAATGAAGTTAACTGGACCCTTTTTTTAAAGAAACACCTGGAATTAAATAAGTTTTTCCAGAAAAATTCACCCCTATGCTTTACTATGGGAATATGACCACATATGGAATATCGTTTTTAATTACAAGGATTTCGATAAAATAGAAGTGTTTCCCAGTATATCTGCGTGAATCAAGTTAATCTGCCAGATTTTGTAAAGAAATAACGGAAATTAAGTGAGTTTTTTCCAGAAAAATTCACCCCTGTGCATTACTATGGGAATGTGACCATGTGGAATATCGTTTTTAATTTCAAGGATTTCGATAAAATAGAAGTGTTTTCCAGTATATCTGCGTGAATCAAGTAAACCTACCAGATTTTGTAAAGAAATAACGGAAATTAAGTGAGTTTTTCCCAGAACAATTCACCCCTATGCTTTACTATGGGAATCCTCCCTATGCTTTACTATGGGAAAGTAATAGCATGTCGATTCACTTATTTCATATGAAGGATTTCTATAAAAACCAAGTGTTTCCCACTATATCTACGTGAATGAAGTTAACTGGACCCTTTTTTTAAAGAAACGAACGGAATTAAATAAGTTTTTCCAGAAAAATTCACCCCTATGCTTTACTATGGGAATATGACCACATATGGAATATCGTTTTTAATTACAATGATTTCGATAAAATAGAAGTGTTTCCCAGTATACCTGCGTGAATCAAGTATATCTACCAGATTTTGTAAAGAAATAACGGAAATTAAGTGAGTTTTTCCCAGAACAATTCACCCCTATGCTTTACTATGGGAATCCTCCCTA
>NW_028328358.1:0-56908 GCF_048544385.1 Mastigoproctus giganteus
GCTTATCTATGGAACACAAAACGACACTAGAAAAAGTGCTGCATTTTCTAAACTTTCGAACGAAAATCTTTGATTTTGCCATTTTTGACTCCAATCTCATCTGAAATAGTATTCAAGGATTTCGATCATAAAACTGATTAAACCTGTAATATAGCATATTTATACGTAAATTAACATATTATCATCAAATTTTCAGCAGAAATTAATTTTAATAAGACACTGATTTTCCTTGTCTCCTATGGGAATCCTCCCTATACTTTACTATGGGAATGTAATACCATGTCGATTCACTTACTTCATATGAAGGATTTCTATAAAAACCAAGTGTTTCCATTTATATATGCGTGAATTAAGTAAACTAGCACCTTTTTTTAAAGAAAGATCTGAAATTAAATGATTTTTTTCCAGAAAAATCACTCCAATGCTTTTACTATGGGAATATGACCTCATATGGAATTTCAATTTTATTTTCAAGGATTTCGCTAAAGTCGAAGTGTTTTCCAGTTTACCTACGTGAATAAAGTAAATCTACCAGATTTTGTAGAGAAAGAACGGAAATTAAGTGAGTTTTTTCGAGCACAATTCAACCCTATGCTTTCCTATGGGAATCCTCCCTATGCTTTACTATGGGAATGAAATACCATGTCGATTCACTTACTTCATGTGAAGGATTTCTATAAAAACCAAGTGTTTCCATCTATATCTGCGTGAATTAAGTAAACTAGCCCCTTTTTTTAAAGAACGACCTGAAATTAAATGATTTTTTTCCAGAAAAATCACTCCAATGCTTTTACTATGGGAATATGACCTCATATGGAATTTCAATTTTATTTTCAAGGATTTCGTTAAAGTCGAAGTGTTTTCCAGTTTATCTACGTGAATAAAGTAAATCTACCAGATTTTGTAGAGAAAGAACGGAAATTAAGTGAGTTTTTTCGGGCAGAATTCAACCCTATGCTTTCCTATGGGAATCCTCCCTATGCTTTACTATGGGAATAAAATACCATGTCGATTCACTTACTTCATATGAAGGATTTCTATAAAAAACATGTGTTTCCATCTATATCTGCGTGAATTAAGTAAACTAGCCCCTTTTTTTAAAGAACGACCTGAAATTAAATGATTTTTTTTAAGAAAAATCACTCCAATGCTTTACTATGGGAATATGACCTCATATGGAATATCAATTTTATTTTCAAGGATTTCGTTAAAGTCGAAGTGTTTACCAGTTTATCTACGTGAATAAAGTAAATCTACCAGATTTTGTAGAGAAAGAACGGAAATTAAGTGAGTTTTTTCGGGCAGAATTCAACCCTATGCTTTCCTATGGGAATCCTCCCTATGCTTTACTATGGGAATAAAATACCATGTCGATTCACTTACTTCATGTGAAGGATTTCTATAAAAAACATGTGTTTCCATCTATATCTGCGTGAATTAAGTAAACTAGCCCCTTTTTTTAAAGAACGACCTGAAATTAAATGATTTTTTTCCAGAAAAATCACTCCAATGCTTTACTATGGGAATATGACCTCATATGGAATATCAATTTTATTTTCAAGGATTTCGATAAAGTCGAAGTGTTTACCAGTTTATCTACGTGAATAAAGTAAATCTACCAGATTTTGTAGAGAAAGAACGGAAATTAAGTGAGTTTTTTCGAGCACAATTCAACCCTATGCTTTCCTATGGGAATCCTCCCTATGCTTTACTATGGGAATGAAATACCATGTCGATTCACTTACTTCATGTGAAGGATTTCTATAAAAACTAAGTGTTTCCATCTATAACTGCGTGAATTAAGTAAACTAGCCCCTTTTTTTAAAGAACGACCTGAAATTAAATGATTTTTTTTAAGAAAAATCACTCCAATGCTTTACTATGGGAATATGACCTCATATGGAATATCAATTTTATTTTCAAGGATTTCGTTAAAGTCGAAGTGTTTACCAGTTTATCTACGTGAATAAAGTAAATCTACCAGATTTTGTAGAGAAAGAACGGAAATTAAGTGAGTTTTTTCGGGCAGAATTCAACCCTATGCTTTCCTATGGGAATCCTCCCTATGCTTTACTATGGGAATAAAATACCATGTCGATTCACTTACTTCATATGAAGGATTTCTATAAAAAACATGTGTTTCCATCTATATCTGCGTGAATTAAGTAAAGTAGCACCTTTTTTTAAAGAAAGACCTGAAATTAAATGATTTTTTTCCAGAAAAATCACTCCAATGCTTTACTATGGGAATATGACCTCATATGGAATATCAATTTTATTTTCGAGGATTTCGTTAAAAACAAAGTGTTTTCTATTAAATCTAGGTTAGATACGTTATTTGGCTAATTTTTGTCGAGAAATAATGGATAGTAATTGAGTTATTGAAGAAAGAATTATTTCAATGCTTATCTATGGAACACAAAACGACACTAGAAAAAGTGCTGCATTTTCTAAACTTTCGAACGAAAATCTTTGATTTTGCCATTTTTGACTCCAATCTCATCTGAAATAGTATTCAAGGATTTCGATCATAAAACTGATTAAACCTGTAATATAGCATATTTATACGTAAATTAACATATTATCGTCAAATTTTCAGCAGAAATTAATTTTAATAAGACACTGATTTTCCTTGTCTCCTATGGGAATCCTCCCTATACTTTACTATGGGAATGTAATACCATGTCGATTCACTTACTTCATATGAAGGATTTCTATAAAAACCAAGTGTTTCCATTTATATATGCGTGAATTAAGTAAACTAGCACCTTTTTTTAAAGAAAGATCTGAAATTAAATGATTTTTTTCCAGAAAAATCACTCCAATGCTTTTACTATGGGAATATGACCTCATATGGAATTTCAATTTTATTTTCAAGGATTTCGCTAAAGTCGAAGTGTTTTCCAGTTTACCTACGTGAATAAAGTAAATCTACCAGATTTTGTAGAGAAAGAACGGAAATTAAGTGAGTTTTTTCGAGCACAATTCAACCCTATGCTTTCCTATGGGAATCCTCCCTATGCTTTACTATGGGAATGAAATACCATGTCGATTCACTTACTTCATGTGAAGGATTTCTATAAAAACCAAGTGTTTCCATCTATATCTGCGTGAATTAAGTAAACTAGCCCCTTTTTTAAAGAACGACCTGAAATTAAATGATTTTTTTTAAGAAAAATCACTCCAATGCTTTACTATGGGAATATGACCTCATATGGAATATCAATTTTATTTTCAAGGATTTCGTTAAAGTCGAAGTGTTTGCCAGTTTATCTACGTGAATAAAGTAAATCTACCAGATTTTGTAGAGAAAGAACGGAAATTAAGTGAGTTTTTTCGGGCAGAATTCAACCCTATGCTTTCCTATGGGAATCCTCCCTATGCTTTACTATGGGAATAAAATACCATGTCGATTCACTTACTTCATGTGAAGGATTTCTATTAAAAACATGTGTTTCCATCTATATCTGCGTGAATTAAGTAAACTAGCCCCTTTTTTTAAAGAACGACCTGAAATTAAATGATTTTTTTCCAGAAAAATCACTCCAATGCTTTACTATGGGAATATGACCTCATATGGAATATCAATTTTATTTTCAAGGATTTCGATAAAGTCGAAGTGTTTACCAGTTTATCTACGTGAATAAAGTAAATCTACCAGATTTTGTAGAGAAAGAACGGAAATTAAGTGAGTTTTTTCGAGCAGAATTCATCCCTATGCTTTCCTATGGGAATCCTCCCTATGCTTTACTATGGGAATGAAATACCATGTCGATTGATTTACTTCGTGTGAAGAATTTCTATAAAAACCAAGTGTTTCCATCTATATCTGCTTGAATTAAGTAAACTAGCACCTTTTTTTAAAGAAAGACCTGAAATTAAATGATTTTTTTCCAGAAAAATCACTCCAATGCTTTACTATGGGAACATGACCTCATATGGAATATCAATTTTAGTTTCGAGGATTTCGTTAAAAACAAAGTGTTTTCTATTAAATCTAGGTTAGATACGTTATTTGGCTAATTTTTGTCGAGAAATAATGGATAGTAATTGAGTTATTGAAGAAAGAATTATTTCAATGCTTATCTATGGAACACAAAACGACACTAGAAAAAGTGCAGCATTTTCTAAACTTTCGAACGAAAATCTTTGATTTTGCCATTTTTGACTCCAATCTCATCTGAAATAGTATTCAAGGATTTCGATCATAAAACTGATTAAACATGTAATATAGCATATTTATACGTAAATTAACATATTATCATCAAATTTTCAGCAGAAATTAATTTTAATAAGACACTGATTTTCCTTGTCTCCTATGGGAATCCTCCCTATACTTTACTATGGGAATGTAATACCATGTCGATTCACTTACTTCATATGAAGGATTTCTATAAAAACCAAGTGTTTCCATCTATATCTGCGTGAATTAAGTAAACTAGCACCTTTTTTTAAAGAAAGACCTGAAATTAAATGATTTTTTTCCAGAAAAATCACTCCAATGCTTTTACTATGGGAATATGACCTCATATGGAATTTCAATTTTATTTTCAAGGATTTCGCTAAAGTCGAAGTGTTTTCCAGTTTATCTACGTGAATAAAGTAAATCTACCAGATTTTGTAGAGAAAGAAAAGAAATTAAGTGAGATTTTTCGAGCACAATTCAACCCTATGCTTTCCTATGGGAATCCTCCCAATGCTTTACTATGGGAATGAAATACCATGTCGATTCACTTACTTCATATGAAGGATTTCTATAAAAAACATGTGTTTCCATCTATATCTGCGTGAATTAAGTAAACTAGCCCCTTTTTTTAAAGAACGACCTGAAATTAAATGATTTTTTTTAAGAAAAATCACTCCAATGCTTTACTATGGGAATATGACCTCATATGGAATATCAATTTTATTTTCAAGGATTTCGTTAAAGTCGAAGTGTTTACCAGTTTATCTACGTGAATAAAGTAAATCTACCAGATTTTGTAGAGAAAGAACGGAAATTAAGTGAGTTTTTTCGGGCAGAATTCAACCCTATGCTTTCCTATGGGAATCCTCCCTATGCTTTACTATGGGAATAAAATACCATGTCGATTCACTTACGTCATATGAAGGATTTCTATAAAAAACATGTGTTTCCATCTATATCTGCGTGAATTAAGTAAACTAGCCCCTTTTTTTAAAGAACGACCTGAAATTAAATGATTTTTTTCCAGAAAAATCACTCCAATGCTTTACTATGGGAATATGACCTCATATGGAATATCAATTTTATTTTCGAGGATTTCGTTAAAAACAAAGTGTTTTCTATTAAATCTTGGTTAGATACGTTATTTGGCTAATTTTTGTCGAGAAATAATGGATAGTAATTGAGTTATTGAAGAAAGAATTATTTCAATGCTTATCTATGGAACACAAAACGACACTAGAAAAAGTGCAGCATTTTCTAAACTTTCGAACGAAAATCTTTGATTTTGCCATTTTTGACTCCAATCTCATCTGAAATAGTATTCAAGGATTTCGATCATAAAACTGATTAAACATGTAATATAGCATATTTATACGTAAATTAACATATTATCATCAAATTTTCAGCAGAAATTAATTTTAATAAGACACTGATTTTCCTTGTGGAATCCTATGGGAATCCTCCCTATACTTTACTATGGGAATGTAATACCATGTCGATTCACTTACTTCATATGAAGGATTTCTATAAAACCCAAGTGTTTCCATCTATATCTGCGTGAATTAAGTAAACTAGCACCTTTTTTTAAAGAAAGACCTGAAATTAGATGATTTTTTTCCAGAAAAATCACTCCAATGCTTTTACTATGGGAATATGACCTCATATGGAATTTCAATTTTATTTTCAAGGATTTCGTTAAAGTCGAAGTGTTTTCCAGTTTATCTACGTGAATAAAGTAAATACACCAGATTTTGTAGAGAAAGAACGGAAATTAAGTGAGTTTTTTCGGGCAGAATTCAACCCTATGCTTTCCTATGGGAATCCTCCCGTTGCTTTACTATGGGAATGAAATACCATGTCGATTCACTTACTTCATGTGAAGGATTTCTATAAAAACCAAGTGTTTCCATCTATATCTCCGTGAATTAAGTAAACTAGCCCCTTTTTTTAAAGAACGACCTGAAATTAAATGATTTTTTTCCAGAAAAATCACTCCAATGCTTTACTATGGGAATATGACCTCATATGGAATATCAATTTTATTTTCAAGGATTTCGTTAAAGTCGAAGTGTTTACCAGTTTATCTACGTGAATAAAGTAAATCTACCAGATTTTGTAGAGAAAGAACGGAAATTAAGTGAGTTTTTTCGAGCACAATTCATCCCTATGCTTTCCTATGGGAATCCTCCCTATGCTTTACTATGGGAATGAAATACCATGTCGATTCATGTACTTCGTGTGAAGGATTTCTATAAAAACCAAGTGTTTCCATCTATATCTGCGTGAATTAAGTAAACTAGCACCTTTTTTTAAAGAAAGACCTGAAATTAAATGATTTTTTTCCAGAAAAATCACTCCAATGCTTTACTATGGGAATATGACCTCATATGGAATATCAATTTTATTTTCGAGGATTTCGTTAAAAACAAAGTGTTTTCTATTAAATCTAGGTTAGATACGTTATTTGGCTAATTTTTGTCGAGAAATAATGGATAGTAATTGAGTTATTGAAGAAAGAATTATTTCAATGCTTATCTATGGAACACAAAACGACACTAGAAAAAGTGCTGCATTTTCTAAACTTTCGAACGAAAATCTTTGATTTTGCCATTTTTGACTCCAATCTCATCTGAAATAGTATTCAAGGATTTCGATCATAAAACTGATTAAACCTGTAATATAGCATATTTATACGTAAATTAACATATTATCATCAAATTTTCAGCAGAAATTAATTTTAATAAGACACTGATTTTCCTTGTCTCCTATGGGAATCCTCCCTATACTTTACTATGGGAATGTAATACCATGTCGATTCACTTACTTCATATGAAGGATTTCTATAAAAACCAAGTGTTTCCATTTATATATGCGTGAATTAAGTAAACTAGCACCTTTTTTTAAAGAAAGATCTGAAATTAAATGATTTTTTTCCAGAAAAATCACTCCAATGCTTTTACTATGGGAATATGACCTCATATGGAATTTCAATTTTATTTTCAAGGATTTCGCTAAAGTCGAAGTGTTTTCCAGTTTACCTACGTGAATAAAGTAAATCTACCAGATTTTGTAGAGAAAGAACGGAAATTAAGTGAGTTTTTTCGAGCACAATTCAACCCTATGCTTTCCTATGGGAATCCTCCCTATGCTTTACTATGGGAATGAAATACCATGTCGATTCACTTACTTCATGTGAAGGATTTCTATAAAAACCAAGTGTTTCCATCTATATCTGCGTGAATTAAGTAAACTAGCCCCTTTTTTTAAAGAACGACCTGAAATTAAATGATTTTTTTCCAGAAAAATCACTCCAATGCTTTACTATGGGAATATGACCTCATATGGAATATCAATTTTATTTTCAAGGATTTCGTTAAAGTCGAAGTGTTTGCCAGTTTATCTACGTGAATAAAGTAAATCTACCAGATTTTGTAGAGAAAGAACGGAAATTAAGTGAGTTTTTTCGGGCAGAATTCAACCCTATGCTTTCCTATGGGAATCCTCCCTATGCTTTACTATGGGAATAAAATACCATGTCGATTCACTTACTTCATGTGAAGGATTTCTATTAAAAACATGTGTTTCCATCTATATCTGCGTGAATTAAGTAAACTAGCCCCTTTTTTTAAAGAACGACCTGAAATTAAATGATTTTTTTCCAGAAAAATCACTCCAATGCTTTACTATGGGAATATGACCTCATATGGAATATCAATTTTATTTTCAAGGATTTCGATAAAGTCGAAGTGTTTTCCAGTTTATCTACGTGAATAAAGTAAATCTACCAGATTTTGTAGAGAAAGAACGGAAATTAAGTGAGTTTTTTCGAGCAGAATTCATCCCTATGCTTTCCTATGGGAATCCTCCCTATGC
Organism: Mastigoproctus giganteus; assembly: GCF_048544385.1. NCBI lineage: Eukaryota > Metazoa > Arthropoda > Arachnida > Uropygi > Thelyphonidae > Mastigoproctus > Mastigoproctus giganteus. The sequence goes on from NW_028328358.1 coordinate 8,060, forward strand.
TTTACTATGGGAATGAAATACCATGTCGATTCATTTACTTCGTGTGAAGGATTTCTATAAAAACCAAGTGTTTCCATCTATATCTGCGTGAATTAAGTAAACTAGCACCTCTTTTTAAAGAAAGACCTGAAATTAAATGATTTTTTTCCAGAAAAATCACTCCAATGCTTTACTATGGGAACATGACCTCATATGGAATATCAATTTTATTTTCGAGGATTTCGTTAAAAACAAAGTGTTTTCTATTAAATCTAGGTTAGATACGTTATTTGGCTAATTTTTGTCGAGAAATAATGGATAGTAATTGAGTTATTGAAGAAAGAATTATTTCAATGCTTATCTATGGAACACAAAACGACACTAGAAAAAGTGCTGCATTTTCTAAACTTTCGAACGAAAATCTTTGATTTTGCCATTTTTGACTCCAATCTCATCTGAAATAGTATTCAAGGATTTCGATCATAAAACTGATTAAACCTGTAATATAGCATATTTATACGTAAATTAACATATTATCATCAAATTTTCAGCAGAAATTAATTTTAATAAGACACTGATTTTCCTTGTCTCCTATGGGAATCCTCCCTATACTTTACTATGGGAATGTAATACCATGTCGATTCACTTACTTCATATGAAGGATTTCTATAAAAACCAAGTGTTTCCATTTATATATGCGTGAATTAAGTAAACTAGCACCTTTTTTTAAAGAAAGATCTGAAATTAAATGATTTTTTTCCAGAAAAATCACTCCAATGCTTTTACTATGGGAATATGACCTCATATGGAATTTCAATTTTATTTTCAAGGATTTCGCTAAAGTCGAAGTGTTTTCCAGTTTACCTACGTGAATAAAGTAAATCTACCAGATTTTGTAGAGAAAGAACGGAAATTAAGTGAGTTTTTTCGAGCACAATTCAACCCTATGCTTTCCTATGGGAATCCTCCCTATGCTTTACTATGGGAATGAAATACCATGTCGATTCACTTACTTCATGTGAAGGATTTCTATAAAAACCAAGTGTTTCCATCTATATCTGCGTGAATTAAGTAAACTAGCCCCTTTTTTTAAAGAACGACCTGAAATTAAATGATTTTTTTCCAGAAAAATCACTCCAATGCTTTACTATGGGAATATGACCTCATATGGAATATCAATTTTATTTTCAAGGATTTCGTTAAAGTCGAAGTGTTTGCCAGTTTATCTACGTGAATAAAGTAAATCTACCAGATTTTGTAGAGAAAGAACGGAAATTAAGTGAGTTTTTTCGGGCAGAATTCAACCCTATGCTTTCCTATGGGAATCCTCCCTATGCTTTACTATGGGAATAAAATACCATGTCGATTCACTTACTTCATGTGAAGGATTTCTATTAAAAACATGTGTTTCCATCTATATCTGCTGAATTAAGTAAACTAGCCCCTTTTTTTAAAGAACGACCTGAAATTAAATGATTTTTTTCCAGAAAAATCACTCCAATGCTTTACTATGGGAATATGACCTCATATGGAATATCAATTTTATTTTCAAGGATTTCGATAAAGTCGAAGTGTTTACCAGTTTATCTACGTGAATAAAGTAAATCTACCAGATTTTGTAGAGAAAGAACGGAAATTAAGTGAGTTTTTTCGAGCACAATTCAACCCTATGCTTTCCTATGGGAATCCTCCCTATGCTTTACTATGGGAATGAAATACCATGTCGATTCACTTACTTCATGTGAAGGATTTCTATAAAAACTAAGTGTTTCCATCTATAACTGCGTGAATTAAGTAAACTAGCCCCTTTTTTTAAAGAACGACCTGAAATTAAATGATTTTTTTTAAGAAAAATCACTCCAATGCTTTACTATGGGAATATGACCTCATATGGAATATCAATTTTATTTTCAAGGATTTCGTTAAAGTCGAAGTGTTTACCAGTTTATCTACGTGAATAAAGTAAATCTACCAGATTTTGTAGAGAAAGAACGGAAATTAAGTGAGTTTTTTCGGGCAGAATTCAACCCTATGCTTTCCTATGGGAATCCTCCCTATGCTTTACTATGGGAATAAAATACCATGTCGATTCACTTACTTCATATGAAGGATTTCTATAAAAAACATGTGTTTCCATCTATATCTGCGTGAATTAAGTAAAGTAGCACCTTTTTTTAAAGAAAGACCTGAAATTAAATGATTTTTTTCCAGAAAAATCACTCCAATGCTTTACTATGGGAATATGACCTCATATGGAATATCAATTTTATTTTCGAGGATTTCGTTAAAAACAAAGTGTTTTCTATTAAATCTAGGTTAGATACGTTATTTGGCTAATTTTTGTCGATCGAGAAATAATGGATAGTAATTGAGTTATTGAAGAAAGAATTATTTCAATGCTTATCTATGGAACACAAAACGACACTAGAAAAAGTGCTGCATTTTCTAAACTTTCGAACGAAAATCTTTGATTTTGCCATTTTTGACTCCAATCTCATCTGAAATAGTATTCAAGGATTTCGATCATAAAACTGATTAAACCTGTAATATAGCATATTTATACGTAAATAACATATTATCGTCAAATTTTCAGCAGAAATTAATTTTAATAAGACACTGATTTTCCTTGTCTCCTATGGGAATCCTCCCTATACTTTACTATGGGAATGTAATACCATGTCGATTCACTTACTTCATATGAAGGATTTCTATAAAAACCAAGTGTTTCCATTATATATGCGTGAATTAAGTAAACTAGCACCTTTTTTTAAAGAAAGATCTGAAATTAAATGATTTTTTTCCAGAAAAATCACTCCAATGCTTTTACTATGGGAATATGACCTCATATGGAATTTCAATTTTATTTCAAGGATTTCGCTAAAGTCGAAGTGTTTTCCAGTTTACCTACGTGAATAAAGTAAATCTACCAGATTTTGTAGAGAAAGAACGGAAATTAAGTGAGTTTTTTCGAGCACAATTCAACCCTATGCTTTCCTATGGGAATCCTCCCTATGCTTTACTATGGGAATGAAATACCATGTCGATTCACTTACTTCATGTGAAGGATTTCTATAAAAACCAAGTGTTTCCATCTATATCTGCGTGAATTAAGTAAACTAGCCCCTTTTTTAAAGAACGACCTGAAATTAAATGATTTTTTTTAAGAAAAATCACTCCAATGCTTTACTATGGGAATATGACCTCATATGGAATATCAATTTTATTTTCAAGGATTTCGTTAAAGTCGAAGTGTTTGCCAGTTTATCTACGTGAATAAAGTAAATCTACCAGATTTTGTAGAGAAAGAACGGAAATTAAGTGAGTTTTTTCGGGCAGAATTCAACCCTATGCTTTCCTATGGGAATCCTCCCTATGCTTTACTATGGGAATAAAATACCATGTCGATTCACTTACTTCATGTGAAGGATTTCTATTAAAAACATGTGTTTCCATCTATATCTGCGTGAATTAAGTAAACTAGCCCCTTTTTTTAAAGAACGACCTGAAATTAAATGATTTTTTTCCAGAAAAATCACTCCAATGCTTTACTATGGGAATATGACCTCATATGGAATATCAATTTTATTTTCAAGGATTTCGATAAAGTCGAAGTGTTTACCAGTTTATCTACGTGAATAAAGTAAATCTACCAGATTTTGTAGAGAAAGAACGGAAATTAAGTGAGTTTTTTCGAGCAGAATTCATCCCTATGCTTTCCTATGGGAATCCTCCCTATGCTTTACTATGGGAATGAAATACCATGTCGATTGATTTACTTCGTGTGAAGAATTTCTATAAAAACCAAGTGTTTCCATCTATATCTGCTTGAATTAAGTAAACTAGCACCTTTTTTTAAAGAAAGACCTGAAATTAAATGATTTTTTTCCAGAAAAATCACTCCAATGCTTTACTATGGGAACATGACCTCATATGGAATATCAATTTTAGTTTCGAGGATTTCGTTAAAAACAAAGTGTTTTCTATTAAATCTAGGTTAGATACGTTATTTGGCTAATTTTTGTCGAGAAATAATGGATAGTAATTGAGTTATTGAAGAAAGAATTATTTCAATGCTTATCTATGGAACACAAAACGACACTAGAAAAAGTGCAGCATTTTCTAAACTTTCGAACGAAAATCTTTGATTTTGCCATTTTTGACTCCAATCTCATCTGAAATAGTATTCAAGGATTTCGATCATAAAACTGATTAAACATGTAATATAGCATATTTATACGTAAATTAACATATTATCATCAAATTTTCAGCAGAAATTAATTTTAATAAGACACTGATTTTCCTTGTCTCCTATGGGAATCCTCCCTATACTTTACTATGGGAATGTAATACCATGTCGATTCACTTACTTCATATGAAGGATTTCTATAAAAACCAAGTGTTTCCATCTATATCTGCGTGAATTAAGTAAACTAGCACCTTTTTTTAAAGAAAGACCTGAAATTAAATGATTTTTTTCCAGAAAAATCACTCCAATGCTTTTACTATGGGAATATGACCTCATATGGAATTTCAATTTTATTTTCAAGGATTTCGCTAAAGTCGAAGTGTTTTCCAGTTTATCTACGTGAATAAAGTAAATCTACCAGATTTTGTAGAGAAAGAAAAGAAATTAAGTGAGATTTTTCGAGCACAATTCAACCCTATGCTTTCCTATGGGAATCCTCCCTATGCTTTACTATGGGAATAAAATACCATGTCGATTCACTTACGTCATATGAAGGATTTCTATAAAAAACATGTGTTTCCATCTATATCTGCGTGAATTAAGTAAACTAGCCCCTTTTTTTAAAGAACGACCTGAAATTAAATGATTTTTTTTAAGAAAAATCACTCCAATGCTTTACTATGGGAATATGACCTCATATGGAATATCAATTTTATTTTCAAGGATTTCGTTAAAGTCGAAGTGTTTGCCAGTTTATCTACGTGAATAAAGTAAATCTACCAGATTTTGTAGAGAAAGAACGGAAATTAAGTGAGTTTTTTCGGGCAGAATTCAACCCTATGCTTTCCTATGGGAATCCTCCCTATGCTTTACTATGGGAATAAAATACCATGTCGATTCACTTACTTCATGTGAAGGATTTCTATTAAAAACATGTGTTTCCATCTATATCTGCGTGAATTAAGTAAACTAGCCCCTTTTTTTAAAGAACGACCTGAAATTAAATGATTTTTTTCCAGAAAAATCACTCCAATGCTTTACTATGGGAATATGACCTCATATGGAATATCAATTTTATTTTCAAGGATTTCGATAAAGTCGAAGTGTTTACCAGTTTATCTACGTGAATAAAGTAAATCTACCAGATTTTGTAGAGAAAGAACGGAAATTAAGTGAGTTTTTTCGAGCAGAATTCATCCCTATGCTTTCCTATGGGAATCCTCCCTATGCTTTACTATGGGAATGAAATACCATGTCGATTCATTTACTTCGTGTGAAGGATTTCTATAAAAACCAAGTGTTTCCATCTATATCTGCGTGAATTAAGTAAACTAGCACCTCTTTTTAAAGAAAGACCTGAAATTAAATGATTTTTTTCCAGAAAAATCACTCCAATGCTTTACTATGGGAACATGACCTCATATGGAATATCAATTTTATTTTCGAGGATTTCGTTAAAAACAAAGTGTTTTCTATTAAATCTAGGTTAGATACGTTATTTGGCTAATTTTTGTCGAGAAATAATGGATAGTAATTGAGTTATTGAAGAAAGAATTATTTCAATGCTTATCTATGGAACACAAAACGACACTAGAAAAAGTGCAGCATTTTCTAAACTTTCGAACGAAAATCTTTGGTTTTGCCATTTTTGACTCCAATCTCATCTGAAATAGTATTCAAGGATTTCGATCATAAAACTGATTAAACATGTAATATAGCATATTTATACGTAAATTAACATATTATCATCAAATTTTCAGCAGAAATTAATTTTAATAAGACACTGATTTTCCTTGTCTCCTATGGGAATCCTCCCTATACTTTACTATGGGAATGTAATACCATGTCGATTCACTTACTTCATATGAAGGATTTCTATAAAAACCAAGTGTTTCCATCTATATCTGCGTGAATTAAGTAAACTAGCACCTTTTTTTAAAGAAAGACCTGAAATTAAATGATTTTTTTCCAGAAAAATCACTCCAATGCTTTTACTATGGGAATATGACCTCATATGGAATTTCAATTTTATTTTCAAGGATTTAGCTAAAGTCGAAGTGTTTTCCAGTTTATCTACGTGAATAAAGTAAATCTACCAGATTTTGTAGAGAAAGAACTGAAATTAAGTGAGTTTTTTCGAGCACAATTCAACCCTATGCTTTCCTATGGGAATCCTCCCAATGCTTTACTATGGGAATGAAATACCATGTCGATTCACTTACTTCATGTGAAGGATTTCTATAAAAACCAAGTGTTTCCATCTATATCTGCGTGAATTAAGTAAACTAGCCCCTTTTTTTAAAGAACGACCTGAAATTAAATGATTTTTTTCCAGAAAAATCACTCCAATGCTTTACTATGGGAATATGACCTCATATGGAATATCAATTTTATTTTCAAGGATTTCGTTAAAGTCGAAGTGTTTACCAGTTTATCTACGTGAATTAAGTAAATCTACCAGATTTTGTAGAGAAAGAACGGAAATTAAGTGAGTTTTTTCAGGCACAATTCATCCCTATGCTTTCCTATGGGAATCCTCCCTATGCTTTACTATGGGAATGAAATACCATGTCGATTCATTTACTTCGTGTGAAGGATTTCTATAAAAACCAAGTGTTTCCATCTATATCTGCGTGAATTAAGTAAACTAGCACCTTTTTTTAAAGAAAGACCTGAAATTAAATGATTTTTTTTCAGAAAAATCACTCGAATGCTTTACTATGGGAATATGACCTCATATGGAATATCAATTTTATTTTCGAGGATTTCGTTAAAAACAAAGTGTTTTCTATTAAATCTAGGTTAGATACGTTATTTGGCTAATTTTTGTCGAGAAATAATGGATAGTAATTGAGTTATTGAAGAAAGAATTATTTCAATGCTTATCTATGGAACACAAAACGACACTAGAAAAAGTGCAGCATTTTCTAAACTTTCGAACGAAAATCTTTGATTTTGCCATTTTTGACTCCAATCTCATCTGAAATAGTATTCAAGGATTTCGATCATAAAACTGATTAAACATGTAATATAGCATATTTATACGTAAATTAACGTATTATCATCAAATTTTCAGCAGAAATTAATTTTAATAAGACACTGATTTTCCTTGTCTCCTATGGGAATCCTCCCTATACTTTACTATGGGAATGTAATACCATGTCGATTCACTTACTTCATATGAAGGATTTCTATAAAAAACAAATGTTTCCATCTATATCTGCGTGAATTAAGTAAACTAGCACCTTTTTTTAAAGAAAGACCTGAAATTAAATGATTTTTTTCCAGAAAAATCACTCCAATGCTTTTACTATGGGAATATGACCTCATATGGAATTTCAATTTTATTTTCAAGGATTTCGTTAAAGTCGAAGTGTTTTCCAGTTTATCTACGTGAATAAAGTAAATCTACCAGATTTTGTAGAGAAAGAACGGAAATTAAGTGAGTTTTTTCGGGCAGAATTCAACCCTATGCTTTCCTATGGGAATCCTCCCTATGCTTTACTATGGGAATAAAATACCATGTCGATTCACTTACTTCATATGAAGGATTTCTATAAAAAACATGTGTTTCCATCTATATCTGCGTGAATTAAGTAAACTAGCCCCTTTTTTTAAAGAACGACCTGAAATTAAATGATTTTTTTTAAGAAAAATCACTCCAATGCTTTACTATGGGAATATGACCTCATATGGAATATCAATTTTATTTTCAAGGATTTCGTTAAAGTCGAAGTGTTTACCAGTTTATCTACGTGAATAAAGTAAATCTACCAGATTTTGTAGAGAAAGAACGGAAATTAAGTGAGTTTTTTCGGGCAGAATTCAACCCTATGCTTTCCTATGGGAATCCTCCCTATGCTTTACTATGGGAATAAAATACCATGTCGATTCACTTACTTCATATGAAGGATTTCTATAAAAAACATGTGTTTCCATCTATATCTGCGTGAATTAAGTAAACTAGCACCTTTTTTTAAAGAAAGACCTGAAATTAAATGATTTTTCTCCAGAAAAATCACTCCAATGCTTTTACTAGGGGAATATGACCTCATATGGAGTTTCAATTTTATTTTCAAGGATTTCGTTAAAGTCGAAGTGTTTTCCAGTTTATCTACGTGAATAAAGTAAATCTACCAGATTTTGTAGAGAAAGAACGGAAATTAAGTGAGTTTTTTCGGGCAGAATTCAACCCTATGCTTTCCTATGGGAATCCTCCCTATGCTTTACTATGGGAATAAAATACCATGTCGATTCATGTACTTCGTGTGAAGGATTTCTATAAAAACCAAGTGTTTCCATCTATATCTGCGTGAATTAAGTAAACTAGCACCTTTTTTTAAAGAAAGACCTGAAATTAAATGATTTTTTTCCAGAAAAATCACTCCAATGCTTTACTATGGGAATATGACCTCATATGGAATATCAATTTTATTTTCGAGGATTTCGTTAAAAACAAAGTGTTTTCTATTAAATCTAGGTTAGATACGTTATTTGGCTAATTTTTGTCGAGAAATAATGGATAGTAATTGAGTTATTGAAGAAAGAATTATTTCAATGCTTATCTATGGAACACAAAACGACACTAGAAAAAGTGCTGCATTTTCTAAACTTTCGAACGAAAATCTTTGATTTTGCCATTTTTGACTCCAATCTCATCTGAAATAGTATTCAAGGATTTCGATCATAAAACTGATTAAACCTGTAATATAGCATATTTATACGTAAATTAACATATTATCATCAAATTTTCAGCAGAAATTAATTTTAATAAGACACTGATTTTCCTTGTCTCCTATGGGAATCCTCCCTATACTTTACTATGGGAATGTAATACCATGTCGATTCACTTACTTCATATGAAGGATTTCTATAAAAACCAAGTGTTTCCATTTATATATGCGTGAATTAAGTAAACTAGCACCTTTTTTTAAAGAAAGATCTGAAATTAAATGATTTTTTTCCAGAAAAATCACTCCAATGCTTTTACTATGGGAATATGACCTCATATGGAATTTCAATTTTATTTTCAAGGATTTCGCTAAAGTCGAAGTGTTTTCCAGTTTACCTACGTGAATAAAGTAAATCTACCAGATTTTGTAGAGAAAGAACGGAAATTAAGTGAGTTTTTTCGAGCACAATTCAACCCTATGCTTTCCTATGGGAATCCTCCCTATGCTTTACTATGGGAATGAAATACCATGTCGATTCACTTACTTCATGTGAAGGATTTCTATAAAAACCAAGTGTTTCCATCTATATCTGCGTGAATTAAGTAAACTAGCCCCTTTTTTTAAAGAACGACCTGAAATTAAATGATTTTTTTCCAGAAAAATCACTCCAATGCTTTACTATGGGAATATGACCTCATATGGAATATCAATTTTATTTTCAAGGATTTCGTTAAAGTCGAAGTGTTTGCCAGTTTATCTACGTGAATAAAGTAAATCTACCAGATTTTGTAGAGAAAGAACGGAAATTAAGTGAGTTTTTTCGGGCAGAATTCAACCCTATGCTTTCCTATGGGAATCCTCCCTATGCTTTACTATGGGAATAAAATACCATGTCGATTCACTTACTTCATGTGAAGGATTTCTATTAAAAACATGTGTTTCCATCTATATCTGCGTGAATTAAGTAAACTAGCCCCTTTTTTTAAAGAACGACCTGAAATTAAATGATTTTTTTCCAGAAAAATCACTCCAATGCTTTACTATGGGAATATGACCTCATATGGAATATCAATTTTATTTTCAAGGATTTCGATAAAGTCGAAGTGTTTTCCAGTTTATCTACGTGAATAAAGTAAATCTACCAGATTTTGTAGAGAAAGAACGGAAATTAAGTGAGTTTTTTCGAGCAGAATTCATCCCTATGCTTTCCTATGGGAATCCTCCCTATGCTTTACTATGGGAATGAAATACCATGTCGATTCATTTACTTCGTGTGAAGGATTTCTATAAAAACCAAGTGTTTCCATCTATATCTCCGTGAATTAAGTAAACTAGCCCCTTTTTTTAAAGAACGACCTGAAATTAAATGATTGTTTTCCAGAAAAATCACTCCAATGCTTTACTATGGGAATATGACCTCATATGGAATATCAATTTTATTTTCGATAATTTCGTTAAAAACAAAGTGTTTTCTATTAAATCTAGGTTAGATACGTTATTTGGCTAATTTTTGTCGAGAAATAATGGATAGTAATTGAGTTATTGAAGAAAGAATTATTTCAATGCTTATCTATGGAACACAAAACGACACTAGAAAAAGTGCTGCATTTTCTAAACTTTCGAACGAAAATCTTTGATTTTGCCATTTTTGACTCCAATCTCATCTGAAATAGTATTCAAGGATTTCGATCATAAAACTGATTAAACATGTAATATAGCATATTTATACGTAAATTAACATATTATCATCAAATTTTCAGCAGAAATTAATTTTAATAAGACACTGATTTTCCTTGTCTCCTATGGGAATCCTCCCTATACTTTAATATGGGAATGTAATACCATGTCGATTCACTTACTTCATATGAAGGATTTCTATAAAAACCAAGTGTTTCCATTTATATATGCGTGAATTAAGTAAACTAGCACCTTTTTTTAAAGAAAGACCTGAAATTAAATGATTTTTTTCCAGAAAAATCACTCCAATGCTTTTACTATGGGAATATGACCTCATATGGAATTTCAATTTTATTTTCAAGGATTTCGCTAAAGTCGAAGTGTTTTCCAGTTTATCTACGTGAATAAAGTAAATCTACCAGATTTTGTAGAGAAAGAACGGAAATTAAGTGAGTTTTTTCGAGCACAATTCAACCCTATGCTTTCCTATGGGAATCCTCCCTATGCTTTACTATGGGAATGAAATACCATGTCGATTCACTTACTTCATGTGAAGGATTTCTATAAAAACCAAGTGTTTCCATCTATATCTGCGTGAATTAAGTAAACTAGCCCCTTTTTTTAAAGAACGACCTGAAATTAAATGATTTTTTTTAAGAAAAATCACTCCAATGCTTTACTATGGGAATATGACCTCATATGGAATATCAATTTTATTTTCAAGGATTTCGTTAAAGTCGAAGTGTTTGCCAGTTTATCTACGTGAATAAAGTAAATCTACCAGATTTTGTAGAGAAAGAACGGAAATTAAGTGAGTTTTTTCGGGCAGAATTCAACCCCATGCTTTCCTATGGGAATCCTCCCTATGCTTTACTATGGGAATAAAATACCATGTCGATTCACTTACTTCATGTGAAGGATTTCTATTAAAAACATGTGTTTCCATCTATATCTGCGTGAATTAAGTAAACTAGCCCCTTTTTTTAAAGAACGACCTGAAATTAAATGATTTTTTTCCAGAAAAATCACTCCAATGCTTTACTATGGGAATATGACCTCATATGGAATATCAATTTTATTTTCAAGGATTTCGATAAAGTCGAAGTGTTTACCAGTTTATCTACGTGAATAAAGTAAATCTACCAGATTTTGTAGAGAAAGAACGGAAATTAAGTGAGTTTTTTCGAGCAGAATTCATCCCTATGCTTTCCTATGGGAATCCTCCCTATGCTTTACTATGGGAATGAAATACCATGTCGATTGATTTACTTCGTGTGAAGAATTTCTATAAAAACCAAGTGTTTCCATCTATATCTGCTTGAATTAAGTAAACTAGCACCTTTTTTTAAAGAAAGACCTGAAATTAAATGATTTTTTTCCAGAAAAATCACTCCAATGCTTTACTATGGGAACATGACCTCATATGGAATATCAATTTTATTTTCGAGGATTTCGTTAAAAACAAAGTGTTTTCTATTAAATCTAGGTTAGATACGTTATTTGGCTAATTTTTGTCGAGAAATAATGGATAGTAATTGAGTTATTGAAGAAAGAATTATTTCAATGCTTATCTATGGAACACAAAACGACACTAGAAAAAGTGCAGCATTTTCTAAACTTTCGAACGAAAATCTTTGATTTTGCCATTTTTGACTCCAATCTCATCTGAAATAGTATTCAAGGATTTCGATCATAAAACTGATTAAACATGTAATATAGCATATTTATACGTAAATTAACATATTATCATCAAATTTTCAGCAGAAATTAATTTTAATAAGACACTGATTTTCCTTGTCTCCTATGGGAATCCTCCCTATACTTTACTATGGGAATGTAATACCATGTCGATTCACTTACTTCATATGAAGGATTTCTATAAAAACCAAGTGTTTCCATCTATATCTGCGTGAATTAAGTAAACTAGCACCTTTTTTTAAAGAAAGACCTGAAATTAAATGATTTTTTTCCAGAAAAATCACTCCAATGCTTTTACTATGGGAATATGACCTCATATGGAATTTCAATTTTATTTTCAAGGATTTCGCTAAAGTCGAAGTGTTTTCCAGTTTATCTACGTGAATAAAGTAAATCTACCAGATTTTGTAGAGAAAGAAAAGAAATTAAGTGAGTTTTTTCGAGCACAATTCAACCCTATGCTTTCCTATGGGAATCCTCCCAATGCTTTACTATGGGAATGAAATACCATGTCGATTCACTTACTTCATATGAAGGATTTCTATAAAAACCAAGTGTTTCCATCTATATCTGCGTGAATTAAGTAAACTAGCCCCTTTTTTTAAAGAACGACCTGAAATTAAATGATTTTTTTTAAGAAAAATCACTCCAATGCTTTACTATGGGAATATGACCTCATATGGAATATCAATTTTATTTTCAAGGATTTCGTTAAAGTCGAAGTGTTTACCAGTTTATCTACGTGAATAAAGTAAATCTACCAGATTTTGTAGAGAAAGAACGGAAATTAAGTGAGTTTTTTCGGGCAGAATTCAACCCTATGCTTTCCTATGGGAATCCTCCCTATGCTTTACTATGGGAATAAAATACCATGTCGATTCACTTACGTCATATGAAGGATTTCTATAAAAAACATGTGTTTCCATCTATATCTGCGTGAATTAAGTAAACTAGCCCCTTTTTTTAAAGAACGACCTGAAATTAAATGATTTTTTTCCAGAAAAATCACTCCAATGCTTTACTATGGGAATATGACCTCATATGGAATATCAATTTTATTTTCGAGGATTTCGTTAAAAACAAAGTGTTTTCTATTAAATCTTGGTTAGATACGTTATTTGGCTAATTTTTGTCGAGAAATAATGGATAGTAATTGAGTTATTGAAGAAAGAATTATTTCAATGCTTATCTATGGAACACAAAACGACACTAGAAAAAGTGCAGCATTTTCTAAACTTTCGAACGAAAATCTTTGATTTTGCCATTTTTGACTCCAATCTCATCTGAAATAGTATTCAAGGATTTCGATCATAAAACTGATTAAACATGTAATATAGCATATTTATACGTAAATTAACATAATATCATCAAATTTTCAGCAGAAATTAATTTTAATAAGACACTGATTTTCCTTGTGGAATCCTATGGGAATCCTCCCTATACTTTACTATGGGAATGTAATACCATGTCGATTCACTTACTTCATATGAAGGATTTCTATAAAACCCAAGTGTTTCCATCTATATCTGCGTGAATTAAGTAAACTAGCACCTTTTTTTAAAGAAAGACCTGAAATTAGATGATTTTTTTCCAGAAAAATCACTCCAATGCTTTTACTATGGGAATATGACCTCATATGGAATTTCAATTTTATTTTCAAGGATTTCGTTAAAGTCGAAGTGTTTTCCAGTTTATCTACGTGAATAAAGTAAATACACCAGATTTTGTAGAGAAAGAACCGAAATTAAGTGAGTTTTTTCGGGCAGAATTCAACCCTATGCTTTCCTATGGGAATCCTCCCTATGCTTTACTATGGGAATGAAATACCATGTCGATTCACTTACTTCATGTGAAGGATTTCTATAAAAACCAAGTGTTTCCATCTATATCTCCGTGAATTAAGTAAACTAGCCCCTTTTTTTAAAGAACGACCTGAAATTAAATGATTTTTTTCCAGAAAAATCACTCCAATGCTTTACTATGGGAATATGACCTCATATGGAATATCAATTTTATTTTCAAGGATTTCGTTAAAGTCGAAGTGTTTACCAGTTTATCTACGTGAATAAAGTAAATCTACCAGATTTTGTAGAGAAAGAACGGAAATTAAGTGAGTTTTTTCGAGCACAATTCATCCCTATGCTTTCCTATGGGAATCCTCCCTATGCTTTACTATGGGAATGAAATACCATGTCGATTCATGTACTTCGTGTGAAGGATTTCTATAAAAACCAAGTGTTTCCATCTATATCTGCGTGAATTAAGTAAACTAGCACCTTTTTTTAAAGAAAGACCTGAAATTAAATGATTTTTTTCCAGAAAAATCACTCCAATGCTTTACTATGGGAATATGACCTCATATGGAATATCAATTTTATTTTCGAGGATTTCGTTAAAAACAAAGTGTTTTCTATTAAATCTAGGTTAGATACGTTATTTGGCTAATTTTTGTCGAGAAATAATGGATAGTAATTGAGTTATTGAAGAAAGAATTATTTCAATGCTTATCTATGGAACACAAAACGACACTAGAAAAAGTGCTGCATTTTCTAAACTTTCGAACGAAAATCTTTGATTTTGCCATTTTTGACTCCAATCTCATCTGAAATAGTATTCAAGGATTTCGATCATAAAACTGATTAAACCTGTAATATAGCATATTTATACGTAAATTAACATATTATCATCAAATTTTCAGCAGAAATTAATTTTAATAAGACACTGATTTTCCTTGTCTCCTATGGGAATCCTCCCTATACTTTACTATGGGAATGTAATACCATGTCGATTCACTTACTTCATATGAAGGATTTCTATAAAAACCAAGTGTTTCCATTTATATATGCGTGAATTAAGTAAACTAGCACCTTTTTTTAAAGAAAGATCTGAAATTAAATGATTTTTTTCCAGAAAAATCACTCCAATGCTTTTACTATGGGAATATGACCTCATATGGAATTTCAATTTTATTTTCAAGGATTTCGCTAAAGTCGAAGTGTTTTCCAGTTTACCTACGTGAATAAAGTAAATCTACCAGATTTTGTAGAGAAAGAACGGAAATTAAGTGAGTTTTTTCGAGCACAATTCAACCCTATGCTTTCCTATGGGAATCCTCCCTATGCTTTACTATGGGAATGAAATACCATGTCGATTCACTTACTTCATGTGAAGGATTTCTATAAAAACCAAGTGTTTCCATCTATATCTGCGTGAATTAAGTAAACTAGCCCCTTTTTTTAAAGAACGACCTGAAATTAAATGATTTTTTTCCAGAAAAATCACTCCAATGCTTTTACTATGGGAATATGACCTCATATGGAATTTCAATTTTATTTTCAAGGATTTCGTTAAAGTCGAAGTGTTTTCCAGTTTATCTACGTGAATAAAGTAAATCTACCAGATTTTGTAGAGAAAGAACGGAAATTAAGTGAGTTTTTTCGGGCAGAATTCAACCCTATGCTTTCCTATGGGAATCCTCCCTATGCTTTACTATGGGAATAAAATACCATGTCGATTCACTTACTTCATATGAAGGATTTCTATAAAAAACATGTGTTTCCATCTATATCTGCGTGAATTAAGTAAACTAGCCCCTTTTTTTAAAGAACGACCTGAAATTAAATGATTTTTTTTAAGAAAAATCACTCCAATGCTTTACTATGGGAATATGACCTCATATGGAATATCAATTTTATTTTCAAGGATTTCGTTAAAGTCGAAGTGTTTACCAGTTTATCTACGTGAATAAAGTAAATCTACCAGATTTTGTAGAGAAAGAACGGAAATTAAGTGAGTTTTTTCGGGCAGAATTCAACCCTATGCTTTCCTATGGGAATCCTCCCTATGCTTTACTATGGGAATAAAATACCATGTCGATTCACTTACTTCATGTGAAGGATTTCTATAAAAAACATGTGTTTCCATCTATATCTGCGTGAATTAAGTAAACTAGCCCCTTTTTTTAAAGAACGACCTGAAATTAAATGATTTTTTTCCAGAAAAATCACTCCAATGCTTTACTATGGGAATATGACCTCATATGGAATATCAATTTTATTTTCAAGGATTTCGATAAAGTCGAAGTGTTTACCAGTTTATCTACGTGAATAAAGTAAATCTACCAGATTTTGTAGAGAAAGAACGGAAATTAAGTGAGTTTTTTCGAGCACAATTCAACCCTATGCTTTCCTATGGGAATCCTCCCTATGCTTTACTATGGGAATGAAATACCATGTCGATTCACTTACTTCATGTGAAGGATTTCTATAAAAACTAAGTGTTTCCATCTATAACTGCGTGAATTAAGTAAACTAGCCCCTTTTTTTAAAGAACGACCTGAAATTAAATGATTTTTTTTAAGAAAAATCACTCCAATGCTTTACTATGGGAATATGACCTCATATGGAATATCAATTTTATTTTCAAGGATTTCGTTAAAGTCGAAGTGTTTACCAGTTTATCTACGTGAATAAAGTAAATCTACCAGATTTTGTAGAGAAAGAACGGAAATTAAGTGAGTTTTTTCGGGCAGAATTCAACCCTATGCTTTCCTATGGGAATCCTCCCTATGCTTTACTATGGGAATAAAATACCATGTCGATTCACTTACTTCATATGAAGGATTTCTATAAAAAACATGTGTTTCCATCTATATCTGCGTGAATTAAGTAAAGTAGCACCTTTTTTTAAAGAAAGACCTGAAATTAAATGATTTTTTTCCAGAAAAATCACTCCAATGCTTTACTATGGGAATATGACCTCATATGGAATATCAATTTTATTTTCGAGGATTTCGTTAAAAACAAAGTGTTTTCTATTAAATCTAGGTTAGATACGTTATTTGGCTAATTTTTGTCGAGAAATAATGGATAGTAATTGAGTTATTGAAGAAAGAATTATTTCAATGCTTATCTATGGAACACAAAACGACACTAGAAAAAGTGCTGCATTTTCTAAACTTTCGAACGAAAATCTTTGATTTTGCCATTTTTGACTCCAATCTCATCTGAAATAGTATTCAAGGATTTCGATCATAAAACTGATTAAACCTGTAATATAGCATATTTATACGTAAATTAACATATTATCGTCAAATTTTCAGCAGAAATTAATTTTAATAAGACACTGATTTTCCTTGTCTCCTATGGGAATCCTCCCTATACTTTACTATGGGAATGTAATACCATGTCGATTCACTTACTTCATATGAAGGATTTCTATAAAAACCAAGTGTTTCCATTTATATATGCGTGAATTAAGTAAACTAGCACCTTTTTTTAAAGAAAGATCTGAAATTAAATGATTTTTTTCCAGAAAAATCACTCCAATGCTTTTACTATGGGAATATGACCTCATATGGAATTTCAATTTTATTTTCAAGGATTTCGCTAAAGTCGAAGTGTTTTCCAGTTTACCTACGTGAATAAAGTAAATCTACCAGATTTTGTAGAGAAAGAACGGAAATTAAGTGAGTTTTTTCGAGCACAATTCAACCCTATGCTTTCCTATGGGAATCCTCCCTATGCTTTACTATGGGAATGAAATACCATGTCGATTCACTTACTTCATGTGAAGGATTTCTATAAAAACCAAGTGTTTCCATCTATATCTGCGTGAATTAAGTAAACTAGCCCCTTTTTTAAAGAACGACCTGAAATTAAATGATTTTTTTTAAGAAAAATCACTCCAATGCTTTACTATGGGAATATGACCTCATATGGAATATCAATTTTATTTTCAAGGATTTCGTTAAAGTCGAAGTGTTTGCCAGTTTATCTACGTGAATAAAGTAAATCTACCAGATTTTGTAGAGAAAGAACGGAAATTAAGTGAGTTTTTTCGGGCAGAATTCAACCCTATGCTTTCCTATGGGAATCCTCCCTATGCTTTACTATGGGAATAAAATACCATGTCGATTCACTTACTTCATGTGAAGGATTTCTATTAAAAACATGTGTTTCCATCTATATCTGCGTGAATTAAGTAAACTAGCCCCTTTTTTTAAAGAACGACCTGAAATTAAATGATTTTTTTCCAGAAAAATCACTCCAATGCTTTACTATGGGAATATGACCTCATATGGAATATCAATTTTATTTTCAAGGATTTCGATAAAGTCGAAGTGTTTACCAGTTTATCTACGTGAATAAAGTAAATCTACCAGATTTTGTAGAGAAAGAACGGAAATTAAGTGAGTTTTTTCGAGCAGAATTCATCCCTATGCTTTCCTATGGGAATCCTCCCTATGCTTTACTATGGGAATGAAATACCATGTCGATTGATTTACTTCGTGTGAAGAATTTCTATAAAAACCAAGTGTTTCCATCTATATCTGCTTGAATTAAGTAAACTAGCACCTTTTTTTAAAGAAAGACCTGAAATTAAATGATTTTTTTCCAGAAAAATCACTCCAATGCTTTACTATGGGAACATGACCTCATATGGAATATCAATTTTAGTTTCGAGGATTTCGTTAAAAACAAAGTGTTTTCTATTAAATCTAGGTTAGATACGTTATTTGGCTAATTTTTGTCGAGAAATAATGGATAGTAATTGAGTTATTGAAGAAAGAATTATTTCAATGCTTATCTATGGAACACAAAACGACACTAGAAAAAGTGCAGCATTTTCTAAACTTTCGAACGAAAATCTTTGATTTTGCCATTTTTGACTCCAATCTCATCTGAAATAGTATTCAAGGATTTCGATCATAAAACTGATTAAACATGTAATATAGCATATTTATACGTAAATTAACATATTATCATCAAATTTTCAGCAGAAATTAATTTTAATAAGACACTGATTTTCCTTGTCTCCTATGGGAATCCTCCCTATACTTTACTATGGGAATGTAATACCATGTCGATTCACTTACTTCATATGAAGGATTTCTATAAAAACCAAGTGTTTCCATCTATATCTGCGTGAATTAAGTAAACTAGCACCTTTTTTTAAAGAAAGACCTGAAATTAAATGATTTTTTTCCAGAAAAATCACTCCAATGCTTTTACTATGGGAATATGACCTCATATGGAATTTCAATTTTATTTTCAAGGATTTCGCTAAAGTCGAAGTGTTTTCCAGTTTATCTACGTGAATAAAGTAAATCTACCAGATTTTGTAGAGAAAGAAAAGAAATTAAGTGAGATTTTTCGAGCACAATTCAACCCTATGCTTTCCTATGGGAATCCTCCCAATGCTTTACTATGGGAATGAAATACCATGTCGATTCACTTACTTCATATGAAGGATTTCTATAAAAAACATGTGTTTCCATCTATATCTGCGTGAATTAAGTAAACTAGCCCCTTTTTTTAAAGAACGACCTGAAATTAAATGATTTTTTTTAAGAAAAATCACTCCAATGCTTTACTATGGGAATATGACCTCATATGGAATATCAATTTTATTTTCAAGGATTTCGTTAAAGTCGAAGTGTTTACCAGTTTATCTACGTGAATAAAGTAAATCTACCAGATTTTGTAGAGAAAGAACGGAAATTAAGTGAGTTTTTTCGGGCAGAATTCAACCCTATGCTTTCCTATGGGAATCCTCCCTATGCTTTACTATGGGAATAAAATACCATGTCGATTCACTTACGTCATATGAAGGATTTCTATAAAAAACATGTGTTTCCATCTATATCTGCGTGAATTAAGTAAACTAGCCCCTTTTTTTAAAGAACGACCTGAAATTAAATGATTTTTTTCCAGAAAAATCACTCCAATGCTTTACTATGGGAATATGACCTCATATGGAATATCAATTTTATTTTCGAGGATTTCGTTAAAAACAAAGTGTTTTCTATTAAATCTTGGTTAGATACGTTATTTGGCTAATTTTTGTCGAGAAATAATGGATAGTAATTGAGTTATTGAAGAAAGAATTATTTCAATGCTTATCTATGGAACACAAAACGACACTAGAAAAAGTGCAGCATTTTCTAAACTTTCGAACGAAAATCTTTGATTTTGCCATTTTTGACTCCAATCTCATCTGAAATAGTATTCAAGGATTTCGATCATAAAACTGATTAAACATGTAATATAGCATATTTATACGTAAATTAACATATTATCATCAAATTTTCAGCAGAAATTAATTTTAATAAGACACTGATTTTCCTTGTGGAATCCTATGGGAATCCTCCCTATACTTTACTATGGGAATGTAATACCATGTCGATTCACTTACTTCATATGAAGGATTTCTATAAAACCCAAGTGTTTCCATCTATATCTGCGTGAATTAAGTAAACTAGCACCTTTTTTTAAAGAAAGACCTCAAATTAGATGATTTTTTTCCAGAAAAATCACTCCAATGCTTTTACTAGGGGAATATGACCTCATATGGAATTTCAATTTTATTTTCAAGGATTTCGTTAAAGTCGAAGTGTTTTCCAGTTTATCTACGTGAATAAAGTAAATACACCAGATTTTGTAGAGAAAGAACGGAAATTAAGTGAGTTTTTTCGGGCAGAATTCAACCCTATGCTTTCCTATGGGAATCCTCCCGTTGCTTTACTATGGGAATGAAATACCATGTCGATTCACTTACTTCATG
This sequence comes from Mastigoproctus giganteus, assembly GCF_048544385.1. Classification (NCBI taxonomy): domain Eukaryota; kingdom Metazoa; phylum Arthropoda; class Arachnida; order Uropygi; family Thelyphonidae; genus Mastigoproctus; species Mastigoproctus giganteus. Next base: position 28,838 of record NW_028328358.1, read on the forward strand.
TGAAGGATTTCTATAAAAAACAAATGTTTCCATCTATATCTGCGTGAATTAAGTAAACTAGCACCTTTTTTTAAAGAAAGACCTGAAATTAAATGATTTTTTTCCAGAAAAATCACTCCAATGCTTTTACTATGGGAATATGACCTCATATGGAATTTCAATTTTATTTTCAAGGATTTCGTTAAAGTCGAAGTGTTTTCCAGTTTATCTACGTGAATAAAGTAAATCTACCAGATTTTGTAGAGAAAGAACGGAAATTAAGTGAGTTTTTTCGGGCAGAATTCAACCCTATGCTTTCCTATGGGAATCCTCCCTATGCTTTACTATGGGAATAAAATACCATGTCGATTCACTTACTTCATATGAAGGATTTCTATAAAAAACATGTGTTTCCATCTATATCTGCGTGAATTAAGTAAACTAGCCCCTTTTTTTAAAGAACGACCTGAAATTAAATGATTTTTTTTAAGAAAAATCACTCCAATGCTTTACTATGGGAATATGACCTCATATGGAATATCAATTTTATTTTCAAGGATTTCGTTAAAGTCGAAGTGTTTACCAGTTTATCTACGTGAATAAAGTAAATCTACCAGATTTTGTAGAGAAAGAACGGAAATTAAGTGAGTTTTTTCGGGCAGAATTCAACCCTATGCTTTCCTATGGGAATCCTCCCTATGCTTTACTATGGGAATAAAATACCATGTCGATTCACTTACTTCATATGAAGGATTTCTATAAAAAACATGTGTTTCCATCTATATCTGCGTGAATTAAGTAAACTAGCACCTTTTTTTAAAGAAAGACCTGAAATTAAATGATTTTTCTCCAGAAAAATCACTCCAATGCTTTTACTAGGGGAATATGACCTCATATGGAGTTTCAATTTTATTTTCAAGGATTTCGTTAAAGTCGAAGTGTTTTCCAGTTTATCTACGTGAATAAAGTAAATCTACCAGATTTTGTAGAGAAAGAACGGAAATTAAGTGAGTTTTTTCGGGCAGAATTCAACCCTATGCTTTCCTATGGGAATCCTCCCTATGCTTTACTATGGGAATAAAATACCATGTCGATTCACTTACTTCATGTGAAGGATTTCTATAAAAAACATGTGTTTCCATCTATATCTGCGTGAATTAAGTAAACTAGCCCCTTTTTTTAAAGAACGACCTGAAATTAAATGATTTTTTTCCAGAAAAATCACTCCAATGCTTTACTATGGGAATATGACCTCATATGGAATATCAATTTTATTTTCAAGGATTTCGATAAAGTCGAAGTGTTTACCAGTTTATCTACGTGAATAAAGTAAATCTACCAGATTTTGTAGAGAAAGAACGGAAATTAAGTGAGTTTTTTCGAGCACAATTCAACCCTATGCTTTCCTATGGGAATCCTCCCTATGCTTTACTATGGGAATGAAATACCATGTCGATTCACTTACTTCATGTGAAGGATTTCTATAAAAACTAAGTGTTTCCATCTATAACTGCGTGAATTAAGTAAACTAGCCCCTTTTTTTAAAGAACGACCTGAAATTAAATGATTTTTTTTAAGAAAAATCACTCCAATGCTTTACTATGGGAATATGACCTCATATGGAATATCAATTTTATTTTCAAGGATTTCGTTAAAGTCGAAGTGTTTACCAGTTTATCTACGTGAATAAAGTAAATCTACCAGATTTTGTAGAGAAAGAACGGAAATTAAGTGAGTTTTTTCGGGCAGAATTCAACCCTATGCTTTCCTATGGGAATCCTCCCTATGCTTTACTATGGGAATAAAATACCATGTCGATTCACTTACTTCATATGAAGGATTTCTATAAAAAACATGTGTTTCCATCTATATCTGCGTGAATTAAGTAAAGTAGCACCTTTTTTTAAAGAAAGACCTGAAATTAAATGATTTTTTTCCAGAAAAATCACTCCAATGCTTTACTATGGGAATATGACCTCATATGGAATATCAATTTTATTTTCGAGGATTTCGTTAAAAACAAAGTGTTTTCTATTAAATCTAGGTTAGATACGTTATTTGGCTAATTTTTGTCGAGAAATAATGGATAGTAATTGAGTTATTGAAGAAAGAATTATTTCAATGCTTATCTATGGAACACAAAACGACACTAGAAAAAGTGCTGCATTTTCTAAACTTTCGAACGAAAATCTTTGATTTTGCCATTTTTGACTCCAATCTCATCTGAAATAGTATTCAAGGATTTCGATCATAAAACTGATTAAACCTGTAATATAGCATATTTATACGTAAATTAACATATTATCGTCAAATTTTCAGCAGAAATTAATTTTAATAAGACACTGATTTTCCTTGTCTCCTATGGGAATCCTCCCTATACTTTACTATGGGAATGTAATACCATGTCGATTCACTTACTTCATATGAAGGATTTCTATAAAAACCAAGTGTTTCCATTTATATATGCGTGAATTAAGTAAACTAGCACCTTTTTTTAAAGAAAGATCTGAAATTAAATGATTTTTTTCCAGAAAAATCACTCCAATGCTTTTACTATGGGAATATGACCTCATATGGAATTTCAATTTTATTTTCAAGGATTTCGCTAAAGTCGAAGTGTTTTCCAGTTTACCTACGTGAATAAAGTAAATCTACCAGATTTTGTAGAGAAAGAACGGAAATTAAGTGAGTTTTTTCGAGCACAATTCAACCCTATGCTTTCCTATGGGAATCCTCCCTATGCTTTACTATGGGAATGAAATACCATGTCGATTCACTTACTTCATGTGAAGGATTTCTATAAAAACCAAGTGTTTCCATCTATATCTGCGTGAATTAAGTAAACTAGCCCCTTTTTTAAAGAACGACCTGAAATTAAATGATTTTTTTTAAGAAAAATCACTCCAATGCTTTACTATGGGAATATGACCTCATATGGAATATCAATTTTATTTTCAAGGATTTCGTTAAAGTCGAAGTGTTTGCCAGTTTATCTACGTGAATAAAGTAAATCTACCAGATTTTGTAGAGAAAGAACGGAAATTAAGTGAGTTTTTTCGGGCAGAATTCAACCCTATGCTTTCCTATGGGAATCCTCCCTATGCTTTACTATGGGAATAAAATACCATGTCGATTCACTTACTTCATGTGAAGGATTTCTATTAAAAACATGTGTTTCCATCTATATCTGCGTGAATTAAGTAAACTAGCCCCTTTTTTTAAAGAACGACCTGAAATTAAATGATTTTTTTCCAGAAAAATCACTCCAATGCTTTACTATGGGAATATGACCTCATATGGAATATCAATTTTATTTTCAAGGATTTCGATAAAGTCGAAGTGTTTACCAGTTTATCTACGTGAATAAAGTAAATCTACCAGATTTTGTAGAGAAAGAACGGAAATTAAGTGAGTTTTTTCGAGCAGAATTCATCCCTATGCTTTCCTATGGGAATGAAATACCATGTCGATTGATTTACTTCGTGTGAAGAATTTCTATAAAAACCAAGTGTTTCCATCTATATCTGCTTGAATTAAGTAAACTAGCACCTTTTTTTAAAGAAAGACCTGAAATTAAATGATTTTTTTCCAGAAAAATCACTCCAATGCTTTACTATGGGAACATGACCTCATATGGAATATCAATTTTAGTTTCGAGGATTTCGTTAAAAACAAAGTGTTTTCTATTAAATCTAGGTTAGATACGTTATTTGGCTAATTTTTGTCGAGAAATAATGGATAGTAATTGAGTTATTGAAGAAAGAATTATTTCAATGCTTATCTATGGAACACAAAACGACACTAGAAAAAGTGCAGCATTTTCTAAACTTTCGAACGAAAATCTTTGATTTTGCCATTTTTGACTCCAATCTCATCTGAAATAGTATTCAAGGATTTCGATCATAAAACTGATTAAACATGTAATATAGCATATTTATACGTAAATTAACATATTATCATCAAATTTTCAGCAGAAATTAATTTTAATAAGACACTGATTTTCCTTGTCTCCTATGGGAATCCTCCCTATACTTTACTATGGGAATGTAATACCATGTCGATTCACTTACTTCATATGAAGGATTTCTATAAAAACCAAGTGTTTCCATCTATATCTGCGTGAATTAAGTAAACTAGCACCTTTTTTTAAAGAAAGACCTGAAATTAAATGATTTTTTTCCAGAAAAATCACTCCAATGCTTTTACTATGGGAATATGACCTCATATGGAATTTCAATTTTATTTTCAAGGATTTCGCTAAAGTCGAAGTGTTTTCCAGTTTATCTACGTGAATAAAGTAAATCTACCAGATTTTGTAGAGAAAGAAAAGAAATTAAGTGAGATTTTTCGAGCACAATTCAACCCTATGCTTTCCTATGGGAATCCTCCCAATGCTTTACTATGGGAATGAAATACCATGTCGATTCACTTACTTCATATGAAGGATTTCTATAAAAAACATGTGTTTCCATCTATATCTGCGTGAATTAAGTAAACTAGCCCCTTTTTTTAAAGAACGACCTGAAATTAAATGATTTTTTTTAAGAAAAATCACTCCAATGCTTTACTATGGGAATATGACCTCATATGGAATATCAATTTTATTTTCAAGGATTTCGTTAAAGTCGAAGTGTTTACCAGTTTATCTACGTGAATAAAGTAAATCTACCAGATTTTGTAGAGAAAGAACGGAAATTAAGTGAGTTTTTTCGGGCAGAATTCAACCCTATGCTTTCCTATGGGAATCCTCCCTATGCTTTACTATGGGAATAAAATACCATGTCGATTCACTTACGTCATATGAAGGATTTCTATAAAAAACATGTGTTTCCATCTATATCTGCGTGAATTAAGTAAACTAGCCCCTTTTTTTAAAGAACGACCTGAAATTAAATGATTTTTTTCCAGAAAAATCACTCCAATGCTTTACTATGGGAATATGACCTCATATGGAATATCAATTTTATTTTCGAGGATTTCGTTAAAAACAAAGTGTTTTCTATTAAATCTTGGTTAGATACGTTATTTGGCTAATTTTTGTCGAGAAATAATGGATAGTAATTGAGTTATTGAAGAAAGAATTATTTCAATGCTTATCTATGGAACACAAAACGACACTAGAAAAAGTGCAGCATTTTCTAAACTTTCGAACGAAAATCTTTGATTTTGCCATTTTTGACTCCAATCTCATCTGAAATAGTATTCAAGGATTTCGATCATAAAACTGATTAAACATGTAATATAGCATATTTATACGTAAATTAACATATTATCATCAAATTTTCAGCAGAAATTAATTTTAATAAGACACTGATTTTCCTTGTGGAATCCTATGGGAATCCTCCCTATACTTTACTATGGGAATGTAATACCATGTCGATTCACTTACTTCATATGAAGGATTTCTATAAAACCCAAGTGTTTCCATCTATATCTGCGTGAATTAAGTAAACTAGCACCTTTTTTTAAAGAAAGACCTCAAATTAGATGATTTTTTTCCAGAAAAATCACTCCAATGCTTTTACTATGGGAATATGACCTCATATGGAATTTCAATTTTATTTTCAAGGATTTCGTTAAAGTCGAAGTGTTTTCCAGTTTATCTACGTGAATAAAGTAAATACACCAGATTTTGTAGAGAAAGAACGGAAATTAAGTGAGTTTTTTCGGGCAGAATTCAACCCTATGCTTTCCTATGGGAATCCTCCCGTTGCTTTATTATGGGAATGAAATACCATGTCGATTCACTTACTTCATGTGAAGGATTTCTATAAAAACCAAGTGTTTCCATCTATATCTCCGTGAATTAAGTAAACTAGCCCCTTTTTTTAAAGAACGACCTGAAATTAAATGATTTTTTTCCAGAAAAATCACTCCAATGCTTTACTATGGGAATATGACCTCATATGGAATATCAATTTTATTTTCAAGGATTTCGTTAAAGTCGAAGTGTTTACCAGTTTATCTACGTGAATAAAGTAAATCTACCAGATTTTGTAGAGAAAGAACGGAAATTAAGTGAGTTTTTTCGAGCACAATTCATCCCTATGCTTTCCTATGGGAATCCTCCCTATGCTTTACTATGGGAATGAAATACCATGTCGATTCATGTACTTCGTGTGAAGGATTTCTATAAAAACCAAGTGTTTCCATCTATATCTGCGTGAATTAAGTAAACTAGCACCTTTTTTTAAAGAAAGACCTGAAATTAAATGATTTTTTTCCAGAAAAATCACTCCAATGCTTTACTATGGGAATATGACCTCATATGGAATATCAATTTTATTTTCGAGGATTTCGTTAAAAACAAAGTGTTTTCTATTAAATCTAGGTTAGATACGTTATTTGGCTAATTTTTGTCGAGAAATAATGGATAGTAATTGAGTTATTGAAGAAAGAATTATTTCAATGCTTATCTATGGAACACAAAACGACACTAGAAAAAGTGCTGCATTTTCTAAACTTTCGAACGAAAATCTTTGATTTTGCCATTTTTGACTCCAATCTCATCTGAAATAGTATTCAAGGATTTCGATCATAAAACTGATTAAACCTGTAATATAGCATATTTATACGTAAATTAACATATTATCATCAAATTTTCAGCAGAAATTAATTTTAATAAGACACTGATTTTCCTTGTCTCCTATGGGAATCCTCCCTATACTTTACTATGGGAATGTAATACCATGTCGATTCACTTACTTCATATGAAGGATTTCTATAAAAACCAAGTGTTTCCATTTATATATGCGTGAATTAAGTAAACTAGCACCTTTTTTTAAAGAAAGATCTGAAATTAAATGATTTTTTTCCAGAAAAATCACTCCAATGCTTTTACTATGGGAATATGACCTCATATGGAATTTCAATTTTATTTTCAAGGATTTCGCTAAAGTCGAAGTGTTTTCCAGTTTACCTACGTGAATAAAGTAAATCTACCAGATTTTGTAGAGAAAGAACGGAAATTAAGTGAGTTTTTTCGAGCACAATTCAACCCTATGCTTTCCTATGGGAATCCTCCCTATGCTTTACTATGGGAATGAAATACCATGTCGATTCACTTACTTCATGTGAAGGATTTCTATAAAAACCAAGTGTTTCCATCTATATCTGCGTGAATTAAGTAAACTAGCCCCTTTTTTTAAAGAACGACCTGAAATTAAATGATTTTTTTCCAGAAAAATCACTCCAATGCTTTACTATGGGAATATGACCTCATATGGAATATCAATTTTATTTTCAAGGATTTCGTTAAAGTCGAAGTGTTTGCCAGTTTATCTACGTGAATAAAGTAAATCTACCAGATTTTGTAGAGAAAGAACGGAAATTAAGTGAGTTTTTTCGGGCAGAATTCAACCCTATGCTTTCCTATGGGAATCCTCCCTATGCTTTACTATGGGAATAAAATACCATGTCGATTCACTTACTTCATGTGAAGGATTTCTATTAAAAACATGTGTTTCCATCTATATCTGCGTGAATTAAGTAAACTAGCCCCTTTTTTTAAAGAACGACCTGAAATTAAATGATTTTTTTCCAGAAAAATCACTCCAATGCTTTACTATGGGAATATGACCTCATATGGAATATCAATTTTATTTTCAAGGATTTCGTTAAAGTCGAAGTGTTTACCAGTTTATCTACGTGAATTAAGTAAATCTACCAGATTTTGTAGAGAAAGAACGGAAATTAAGTGTTTTTTCGAGCACAATTCATCCCTATGCTTTCCTATGGGAATCCTCCCTATGCTTTACTATGGGAATGAAATACCATGTCGATTCATTTACTTCGTGTGAAGGATTTCTATAAAAACCAAGTGTTTCCATCTATATCTCCGTGAATTAAGTAAACTAGCCCCTTTTTTTAAAGAACGACCTGAAATTAAATGATTGTTTTCCAGAAAAATCACTCCAATGCTTTACTATGGGAATATGACCTCATATGGAATATCAATTTTATTTTCGATAATTTCGTTAAAAACAAAGTGTTTTCTATTAAATCTAGGTTAGATACGTTATTTGGCTAATTTTTGTCGAGAAATAATGGATAGTAATTGAGTTATTGAAGAAAGAATTATTTCAATGCTTATCTATGGAACACAAAACGACACTAGAAAAAGTGCAGCATTTTCTAAACTTTCGAACGAAAATCTTTGATTTTGCCATTTTTGACTCCAATCTCATCTGAAATAGTATTCAAGGATTTCGATCATAAAACTGATTAAACATGTAATATAGCATATTTATACGTAAATTAACATATTATCATCAAATTTTCAGCAGAAATTAATTTTAATAAGACACTGATTTTCCTTGTCTCCTATGGGAATCCTCCCTATACTTTACTATGGGAATGTAATACCATGTCGATTCACTTACTTCATATGAAGGATTTCTATAAAAACCAAGTGTTTCCATCTATATCTGCGTGAATTAAGTAAACTAGCACCTTTTTTTAAAGAAAGACCTGAAATTAAATGATTTTTTTCCAGAAAAATCACTCCAATGCTTTTACTATGGGAATATGACCTCATATGGAATTTCAATTTTATTTTCAAGGATTTCGCTAAAGTCGAAGTGTTTTCCAGTTTATCTACGTGAATAAAGTAAATCTACCAGATTTTGTAGAGAAAGAAAAGAAATTAAGTGAGATTTTTCGAGCACAATTCAACCCTATGCTTTCCTATGGGAATCCTCCCAATGCTTTACTATGGGAATGAAATACCATGTCGATTCACTTACTTCATATGAAGGATTTCTATAAAAAACATGTGTTTCCATCTATATCTGCGTGAATTAAGTAAACTAGCCCCTTTTTTTAAAGAACGACCTGAAATTAAATGATTTTTTTAAAGAAAAATCACTCCAATGCTTTACTATGGGAATATGACCTCATATGGAATATCAATTTTATTTTCAAGGATTTCGTTAAAGTCGAAGTGTTTACCAGTTTATCTACGTGAATAAAGTAAATCTACCAGATTTTGTAGAGAAAGAACGGAAATTAAGTGAGTTTTTTCGGGCAGAATTCAACCCTATGCTTTCCTATGGGAATCCTCCCTATGCTTTACTATGGGAATAAAATACCATGTCGATTCACTTACGTCATATGAAGGATTTCTATAAAAAACATGTGTTTCCATCTATATCTGCGTGAATTAAGTAAACTAGCCCCTTTTTTTAAAGAACGACCTGAAATTAAATGATTTTTTTCCAGAAAAATCACTCCAATGCTTTACTATGGGAATATGACCTCATATGGAATATCAATTTTATTTTCGAGGATTTCGTTAAAAACAAAGTGTTTTCTATTAAATCTTGGTTAGATACGTTATTTGGCTAATTTTTGTCGAGAAATAATGGATAGTAATTGAGTTATTGAAGAAAGAATTATTTCAATGCTTATCTATGGAACACAAAACGACACTAGAAAAAGTGCAGCATTTTCTAAACTTTCGAACGAAAATCTTTGATTTTGCCATTTTTGACTCCAATCTCATCTGAAATAGTATTCAAGGATTTCGATCATAAAACTGATTAAACATGTAATATAGCATATTTATACGTAAATTAACATATTATCATCAAATTTTCAGCAGAAATTAATTTTAATAAGACACTGATTTTCCTTGTGGAATCCTATGGGAATCCTCCCTATACTTTACTATGGGAATGTAATACCATGTCGATTCACTTACTTCATATGAAGGATTTCTATAAAACCCAAGTGTTTCCATCTATATCTGCGTGAATTAAGTAAACTAGCACCTTTTTTTAAAGAAAGACCTCAAATTAGATGATTTTTTTCCAGAAAAATCACTCCAATGCTTTTACTAGGGGAATATGACCTCATATGGAATTTCAATTTTATTTTCAAGGATTTCGTTAAAGTCGAAGTGTTTTCCAGTTTATCTACGTGAATAAAGTAAATACACCAGATTTTGTAGAGAAAGAACGGAAATTAAGTGAGTTTTTTCGGGCAGAATTCAACCCTATGCTTTCCTATGGGAATCCTCCCGTTGCTTTACTATGGGAATGAAATACCATGTCGATTCACTTACTTCATGTGAAGGATTTCTATAAAAACCAAGTGTTTCCATCTATATCTCCGTGAATTAAGTAAACTAGCCCCTTTTTTTAAAGAACGACCTGAAATTAAATGATTTTTTTCCAGAAAAATCACTCCAATGCTTTACTATGGGAATATGACCTCATATGGAATATCAATTTTATTTTCAAGGATTTCGTTAAAGTCGAAGTGTTTACCAGTTTATCTACGTGAATAAAGTAAATCTACCAGATTTTGTAGAGAAAGAACGGAAATTAAGTGAGTTTTTTCGAGCACAATTCATCCCTATGCTTTCCTATGGGAATCCTCCCTATGCTTTACTATGGGAATGAAATACCATGTCGATTCATGTACTTCGTGTGAAGGATTTCTATAAAAACCAAGTGTTTCCATCTATATCTGCGTGAATTAAGTAAACTAGCACCTTTTTTTAAAGAAAGACCTGAAATTAAATGATTTTTTTCCAGAAAAATCACTCCAATGCTTTACTATGGGAATATGACCTCATATGGAATATCAATTTTATTTTCGAGGATTTCGTTAAAAACAAAGTGTTTTCTATTAAATCTAGGTTAGATACGTTATTTGGCTAATTTGTGTCGAGAAATAATGGATAGTAATTGAGTTATTGAAGAAAGAATTATTTCAATGCTTATCTATGGAACACAAAACGACACTAGAAAAAGTGCTGCATTTTCTAAACTTTCGAACGAAAATCTTTGATTTTGCCATTTTTGACTCCAATCTCATCTGAAATAGTATTCAAGGATTTCGATCATAAAACTGATTAAACCTGTAATATAGCATATTTATACGTAAATTAACATATTATCATCAAATTTTCAGCAGAAATTAATTTTAATAAGACACTGATTTTCCTTGTCTCCTATGGGAATCCTCCCTATACTTTACTATGGGAATGTAATACCATGTCGATTCACTTACTTCATATGAAGGATTTCTATAAAAACCAAGTGTTTCCATTTATATATGCGTGAATTAAGTAAACTAGCACCTTTTTTTAAAGAAAGATCTGAAATTAAATGATTTTTTTCCAGAAAAATCACTCCAATGCTTTTACTATGGGAATATGACCTCATATGGAATTTCAATTTTATTTTCAAGGATTTCGCTAAAGTCGAAGTGTTTTCCAGTTTACCTACGTGAATAAAGTAAATCTACCAGATTTTGTAGAGAAAGAACGGAAATTAAGTGAGTTTTTTCGAGCACAATTCAACCCTATGCTTTCCTATGGGAATCCTCCCTATGCTTTACTATGGGAATGAAATACCATGTCGATTCACTTACTTCATGTGAAGGATTTCTATAAAAACCAAGTGTTTCCATCTATATCTGCGTGAATTAAGTAAACTAGCCCCTTTTTTTAAAGAACGACCTGAAATTAAATGATTTTTTTCCAGAAAAATCACTCCAATGCTTTACTATGGGAATATGACCTCATATGGAATATCAATTTTATTTTCAAGGATTTCGTTAAAGTCGAAGTGTTTGCCAGTTTATCTACGTGAATAAAGTAAATCTACCAGATTTTGTAGAGAAAGAACGGAAATTAAGTGAGTTTTTTCGGGCAGAATTCAACCCTATGCTTTCCTATGGGAATCCTCCCTATGCTTTACTATGGGAATAAAATACCATGTCGATTCACTTACTTCATGTGAAGGATTTCTATTAAAAACATGTGTTTCCATCTATATCTGCGTGAATTAAGTAAACTAGCCCCTTTTTTTAAAGAACGACCTGAAATTAAATGATTTTTTTCCAGAAAAATCACTCCAATGCTTTACTATGGGAATATGACCTCATATGGAATATCAATTTTATTTTCAAGGATTTCGATAAAGTCGAAGTGTTTTCCAGTTTATCTACGTGAATAAAGTAAATCTACCAGATTTTGTAGAGAAAGAACGGAAATTAAGTGAGTTTTTTCGAGCAGAATTCATCCCTATGCTTTCCTATGGGAATCCTCCCTATGCTTTACTATGGGAATGAAATACCATGTCGATTCATTTACTTCGTGTGAAGGATTTCTATAAAAACCAAGTGTTTCCATCTATATCTGCGTGAATTAAGTAAACTAGCACCTCTTTTTAAAGAAAGACCTGAAATTAAATGATTTTTTTCCAGAAAAATCACTCCAATGCTTTACTATGGGAACATGACCTCATATGGAATATCAATTTTATTTTCGAGGATTTCGTTAAAAACAAAGTGTTTTCTATTAAATCTAGGTTAGATACGTTATTTGGCTAATTTTTGTCGAGAAATAATGGATAGTAATTGAGTTATTGAAGAAAGAATTATTTCAATGCTTATCTATGGAACACAAAACTACACTAGAAAAAGTGCAGCATTTTCTAAACTTTCGAACGAAAATCTTTGGTTTTGCCATTTTTGACTCCAATCTCATCTGAAATAGTATTCAAGGATTTCGATCATAAAACTGATTAAACATGTAATATAGCATATTTATACGTAAATTAACATATTATCATCAAATTTTCAGCAGAAATTAATTTTAATAAGACACTGATTTTCCTTGTCTCCTATGGGAATCCTCCCTATACTTTACTATGGGAATGTAATACCATGTCGATTCACTTACTTCATATGAAGGATTTCTATAAAAACCAAGTGTTTCCATCTATATCTGCGTGAATTAAGTAAACTAGCACCTTTTTTTAAAGAAAGACCTGAAATTAAATGATTTTTTTCCAGAAAAATCACTCCAATGCTTTTACTATGGGAATATGACCTCATATGGAATTTCAATTTTATTTTCAAGGATTTAGCTAAAGTCGAAGTGTTTTCCAGTTTATCTACGTGAATAAAGTAAATCTACCAGATTTTGTAGAGAAAGAACGGAAATTAAGTGAGTTTTTTCGAGCACAATTCAACCCTATGCTTTCCTATGGGAATCCTCCCAATGCTTTACTATGGGAATGAAATACCATGTCGATTCACTTACTTCATGTGAAGGATTTCTATAAAAACCAAGTGTTTCCATCTATATCTGCGTGAATTAAGTAAACTAGCCCCTTTTTTTAAAGAACGACCTGAAATTAAATGATTTTTTTCCAGAAAAATCACTCCAATGCTTTACTATGGGAATATGACCTCATATGGAATATCAATTTTATTTTCAAGGATTTCGTTAAAGTCGAAGTGTTTACCAGTTTATCTACGTGAATTAAGTAAATCTACCAGATTTTGTAGAGAAAGAACGGAAATTAAGTGTTTTTTCGAGCACAATTCATCCCTATGCTTTCCTATGGGAATCCTCCCTATGCTTTACTATGGGAATGAAATACCATGTCGATTCATTTACTTCGTGTGAAGGATTTCTATAAAAACCAAGTGTTTCCATCTATATCTCCGTGAATTAAGTAAACTAGCCCCTTTTTTTAAAGAACGACCTGAAATTAAATGATTGTTTTCCAGAAAAATCACTCCAATGCTTTACTATGGGAATATGACCTCATATGGAATATCAATTTTATTTTCGATAATTTCGTTAAAAACAAAGTGTTTTCTATTAAATCTAGGTTAGATACGTTATTTGGCTAATTTTTGTCGAGAAATAATGGATAGTAATTGAGTTATTGAAGAAAGAATTATTTCAATGCTTATCTATGGAACACAAAACGACACTAGAAAAAGTGCTGCATTTTCTAAACTTTCGAACGAAAATCTTTGATTTTGCCATTTTTGACTCCAATCTCATCTGAAATAGTATTCAAGGATTTCGATCATAAAACTGATTAAACATGTAATATAGCATATTTATACGTAAATTAACATATTATCATCAAATTTTCAGCAGAAATTAATTTTAATAAGACACTGATTTTCCTTGTCTCCTATGGGAATCCTCCCTATACTTTAATATGGGAATGTAATACCATGTCGATTCACTTACTTCATATGAAGGATTTCTATAAAAACCAAGTGTTTCCATTTATATATGCGTGAATTAAGTAAACTAGCACCTTTTTTTAAAGAAAGACCTGAAATTAAATGATTTTTTTCCAGAAAAATCACTCCAATGCTTTTACTATGGGAATATGACCTCATATGGAATTTCAATTTTATTTTCAAGGATTTCGCTAAAGTCGAAGTGTTTTCCAGTTTATCTACGTGAATAAAGTAAATCTACCAGATTTTGTAGAGAAAGAACGGAAATTAAGTGAGTTTTTTCGAGCACAATTCAACCCTATGCTTTCCTATGGGAATCCTCCCTATGCTTTACTATGGGAATGAAATACCATGTCGATTCACTTACTTCATGTGAAGGATTTCTATAAAAACCAAGTGTTTCCATCTATATCTGCGTGAATTAAGTAAACTAGCCCCTTTTTTTAAAGAACGACCTGAAATTAAATGATTTTTTTTAAGAAAAATCACTCCAATGCTTTACTATGGGAATATGACCTCATATGGAATATCAATTTTATTTTCAAGGATTTCGTTAAAGTCGAAGTGTTTGCCAGTTTATCTACGTGAATAAAGTAAATCTACCAGATTTTGTAGAGAAAGAACGGAAATTAAGTGAGTTTTTTCGGGCAGAATTCAACCCTATGCTTTCCTATGGGAATCCTCCCTATGCTTTACTATGGGAATAAAATACCATGTCGATTCACTTACTTCATGTGAAGGATTTCTATTAAAAACATGTGTTTCCATCTATATCTGCGTGAATTAAGTAAACTAGCCCCTTTTTTTAAAGAACGACCTGAAATTAAATGATTTTTTTCCAGAAAAATCACTCCAATGCTTTACTATGGGAATATGACCTCATATGGAATATCAATTTTATTTTCAAGGATTTCGATAAAGTCGAAGTGTTTACCAGTTTATCTACGTGAATAAAGTAAATCTACCAGATTTTGTAGAGAAAGAACGGAAATTAAGTGAGTTTTTTCGAGCAGAATTCATCCCTATGCTTTCCTATGGGAATCCTCCCTATGCTTTACTATGGGAATGAAATACCATGTCGATTGATTTACTTCGTGTGAAGAATTTCTATAAAAACCAAGTGTTTCCATCTATATCTGCTTGAATTAAGTAAACTAGCACCTTTTTTTAAAGAAAGACCTGAAATTAAATGATTTTTTTCCAGAAAAATCACTCCAATGCTTTACTATGGGAACATGACCTCATATGGAATATCAATTTTATTTTCGAGGATTTCGTTAAAAACAAAGTGTTTTCTATTAAATCTAGGTTAGATACGTTATTTGGCTAATTTTTGTCGAGAAATAATGGATAGTAATTGAGTTATTGAAGAAAGAATTATTTCAATGCTTATCTATGGAACACAAAACGACACTAGAAAAAGTGCAGCATTTTCTAAACTTTCGAACGAAAATCTTTGATTTTGCCATTTTTGACTCCAATCTCATCTGAAATAGTATTCAAGGATTTCGATCATAAAACTGATTAAACATGTAATATAGCATATTTATACGTAAATTAACATATTATCATCAAATTTTCAGCAGAAATTAATTTTAATAAGACACTGATTTTCCTTGTCTCCTATGGGAATCCTCCCTATACTTTACTATGGGAATGTAATACCATGTCGATTCACTTACTTCATATGAAGGATTTCTATAAAAACCAAGTGTTTCCATCTATATCTGCGTGAATTAAGTAAACTAGCACCTTTTTTTAAAGAAAGACCTGAAATTAAATGATTTTTTTCCAGAAAAATCACTCCAATGCTTTTACTATGGGAATATGACCTCATATGGAATTTCAATTTTATTTTCAAGGATTTCGCTAAAGTCGAAGTGTTTTCCAGTTTATCTACGTGAATAAAGTAAATCTACCAGATTTTGTAGAGAAAGAAAAGAAATTAAGTGAGTTTTTTCGAGCACAATTCAACCCTATGCTTTCCTATGGGAATCCTCCCAATGCTTTACTATGGGAATGAAATACCATGTCGATTCACTTACTTCATATGAAGGATTTCTATAAAAACCAAGTGTTTCCATCTATATCTGCGTGAATTAAGTAAACTAGCCCCTTTTTTTAAAGAACGACCTGAAATTAAATGATTTTTTTTAAGAAAAATCACTCCAATGCTTTACTATGGGAATATGACCTCATATGGAATATCAATTTTATTTTCAAGGATTTCGTTAAAGTCGAAGTGTTTACCAGTTTATCTACGTGAATAAAGTAAATCTACCAGATTTTGTAGAGAAAGAACGGAAATTAAGTGAGTTTTTTCGGGCAGAATTCAACCCTATGCTTTCCTATGGGAATCCTCCCTATGCTTTACTATGGGAATAAAATACCATGTCGATTCACTTACGTCATATGAAGGATTTCTATAAAAAACATGTGTTTCCATCTATATCTGCGTGAATTAAGTAAACTAGCCCCTTTTTTTAAAGAACGACCTGAAATTAAATGATTTTTTTCCAGAAAAATCACTCCAATGCTTTACTATGGGAATATGACCTCATATGGAATATCAATTTTATTTTCGAGGATTTCGTTAAAAACAAAGTGTTTTCTATTAAATCTTGGTTAGATACGTTATTTGGCTAATTTTTGTCGAGAAATAATGGATAGTAATTGAGTTATTGAAGAAAGAATTATTTCAATGCTTATCTATGGAACACAAAACGACACTAGAAAAAGTGCAGCATTTTCTAAACTTTCGAACGAAAATCTTTGATTTTGCCATTTTTGACTCCAATCTCATCTGAAATAGTATTCAAGGATTTCGATCATAAAACTGATTAAACATGTAATATAGCATATTTATACGTAAATTAACATATTATCATCAAATTTTCAGCAGAAATTAATTTTAATAAGACACTGATTTTCCTTGTGGAATCCTATGGGAATCCTCCCTATACTTTACTATGGGAATGTAATACCATGTCGATTCACTTACTTCATATGAAGGATTTCTATAAAACCCAAGTGTTTCCATCTATATCTGCGTGAATTAAGTAAACTAGCACCTTTTTTTAAAGAAAGACCTGAAATTAGATGATTTTTTTCCAGAAAAATCACTCCAATGCTTTTACTATGGGAATATGACCTCATATGGAATTTCAATTTTATTTTCAAGGATTTCGTTAAAGTCGAAGTGTTTTCCAGTTTATCTACGTGAATAAAGTAAATACACCAGATTTTGTAGAGAAAGAACGGAAATTAAGTGAGTTTTTTCGGGCAGAATTCAACCCTATGCTTTCCTATGGGAATCCTCCCTATGCTTTACTATGGGAATGAAATACCATGTCGATTCACTTACTTCATGTGAAGGATTTCTATAAAAACCAAGTGTTTCCATCTATATCTCCGTGAATTAAGTAAACTAGCCCCTTTTTTTAAAGAACGACCTGAAATTAAATGATTTTTTTCCAGAAAAATCACTCCAATGCTTTACTATGGGAATATGACCTCATATGGAATATCAATTTTATTTTCAAGGATTTCGTTAAAGTCGAAGTGTTTACCAGTTTATCTACGTGAATAAAGTAAATCTACCAGATTTTGTAGAGAAAGAACGGAAATTAAGTGAGTTTTTTCGAGCACAATTCATCCCTATGCTTTCCTATGGGAATCCTCCCTATGCTTTACTATGGGAATGAAATACCATGTCGATTCATGTACTTCGTGTGAAGGATTTCTATAAAAACCAAGTGTTTCCATCTATATCTGCGTGAATTAAGTAAACTAGCACCTTTTTTTAAAGAAAGACCTGAAATTAAATGATTTTTTTCCAGAAAAATCACTCCAATGCTTTACTATGGGAATATGACCTCATATGGAATATCAATTTTATTTTCGAGGATTTCGTTAAAAACAAAGTGTTTTCTATTAAATCTAGGTTAGATACGTTATTTGGCTAATTTTTGTCGAGAAATAATGGATAGTAATTGAGTTATTGAAGAAAGAATTATTTCAATGCTTATCTATGGAACACAAAACGACACTAGAAAAAGTGCTGCATTTTCTAAACTTTCGAACGAAAATCTTTGATTTTGCCATTTTTGACTCCAATCTCATCTGAAATAGTATTCAAGGATTTCGATCATAAAACTGATTAAACCTGTAATATAGCATATTTATACGTAAATTAACATATTATCATCAAATTTTCAGCAGAAATTAATTTTAATAAGACACTGATTTTCCTTGTCTCCTATGGGAATCCTCCCTATACTTTACTATGGGAATGTAATACCATGTCGATTCACTTACTTCATATGAAGGATTTCTATAAAAACCAAGTGTTTCCATTTATATATGCGTGAATTAAGTAAACTAGCACCTTTTTTTAAAGAAAGATCTGAAATTAAATGATTTTTTTCCAGAAAAATCACTCCAATGCTTTTACTATGGGAATATGACCTCATATGGAATTTCAATTTTATTTTCAAGGATTTCGCTAAAGTCGAAGTGTTTTCCAGTTTACCTACGTGAATAAAGTAAATCTACCAGATTTTGTAGAGAAAGAACGGAAATTAAGTGAGTTTTTTCGAGCACAATTCAACCCTATGCTTTCCTATGGGAATCCTCCCTATGCTTTACTATGGGAATGAAATACCATGTCGATTCACTTACTTCATGTGAAGGATTTCTATAAAAACCAAGTGTTTCCATCTATATCTGCGTGAATTAAGTAAACTAGCCCCTTTTTTTAAAGAACGACCTGAAATTAAATGATTTTTTTCCAGAAAAATCACTCCAATGCTTTACTATGGGAATATGACCTCATATGGAATATCAATTTTATTTTCAAGGATTTCGTTAAAGTCGAAGTGTTTGCCAGTTTATCTACGTGAATAAAGTAAATCTACCAGATTTTGTAGAGAAAGAACGGAAATTAAGTGAGTTTTTTCGGGCAGAATTCAACCCTATGCTTTCCTATGGGAATCCTCCCTATGCTTTACTATGGGAATAAAATACCATGTCGATTCACTTACTTCATGTGAAGGATTTCTATTAAAAACATGTGTTTCCATCTATATCTGCGTGAATTAAGTAAACTAGCCCCTTTTTTTAAAGAACGACCTGAAATTAAATGATTTTTTTCCAGAAAAATCACTCCAATGCTTTACTATGGGAATATGACCTCATATGGAATATCAATTTTATTTTCAAGGATTTCGATAAAGTCGAAGTGTTTTCCAGTTTATCTACGTGAATAAAGTAAATCTACCAGATTTTGTAGAGAAAGAACGGAAATTAAGTGAGTTTTTTCGAGCAGAATTCATCCCTATGCTTTCCTATGGGAATCCTCCCTATGCTTTACTATGGGAATGAAATACCATGTCGATTCATTTACTTCGTGTGAAGGATTTCTATAAAAACCAAGTGTTTCCATCTATATCTGCGTGAATTAAGTAAACTAGCACCTCTTTTTAAAGAAAGACCTGAAATTAAATGATTTTTTTCCAGAAAAATCACTCCAATGCTTTACTATGGGAACATGACCTCATATGGAATATCAATTTTATTTTCGAGGATTTCGTTAAAAACAAAGTGTTTTCTATTAAATCTAGGTTAGATACGTTATTTGGCTAATTTTTGTCGAGAAATAATGGATAGTAATTGAGTTATTGAAGAAAGAATTATTTCAATGCTTATCTATGGAACACAAAACGACACTAGAAAAAGTGCAGCATTTTCTAAACTTTCGAACGAAAATCTTTGGTTTTGCCATTTTTGACTCCAATCTCATCTGAAATAGTATTCAAGGATTTCGATCATAAAACTGATTAAACATGTAATATAGCATATTTATACGTAAATTAACATATTATCATCAAATTTTCAGCAGAAATTAATTTTAATAAGACACTGATTTTCCTTGTCTCCTATGGGAATCCTCCCTATACTTTACTATGGGAATGTAATACCATGTCGATTCACTTACTTCATATGAAGGATTTCTATAAAAACCAAGTGTTTCCATCTATATCTGCGTGAATTAAGTAAACTAGCACCTTTTTTTAAAGAAAGACCTGAAATTAAATGATTTTTTTCCAGAAAAATCACTCCAATGCTTTTACTATGGGAATATGACCTCATATGGAATTTCAATTTTATTTTCAAGGATTTAGTTAAAGTCGAAGTGTTTTCCAGTTTATCTACGTGAATAAAGTAAATCTACCAGATTTTGTAGAGAAAGAACTGAAATTAAGTGAGTTTTTTCGAGCACAATTCAACCCTATGCTTTCCTATGGGAATCCTCCCAATGCTTTACTATGGGAATGAAATACCATGTCGATTCACTTACTTCATGTGAAGGATTTCTATAAAAACCAAGTGTTTCCATCTATATCTGCGTGAATTAAGTAAACTAGCCCCTTTTTTTAAAGAACGACCTGAAATTAAATGATTTTTTTCCAGAAAAATCACTCCAATGCTTTACTATGGGAATATGACCTCATATGGAATATCAATTTTATTTTCAAGGATTTCGTTAAAGTCGAAGTGTTTACCAGTTTATCTACGTGAATTAAGTAAATCTACCAGATTTTGTAGAGAAAGAACGGAAATTAAGTGAGTTTTTTCGAGCACAATTCATCCCTATGCTTTCCTATGGGAATCCTCCCTATGCTTTACTATGGGAATGAAATACCATGTCGATTCATTTACTTCGTGTGAAGGATTTCTATAAAAACCAAGTGTTTCCATCTATATCTGCGTGAATTAAGTAAACTAGCACCTTTTTTTAAAGAAAGACCTGAAATTAAATGATTTTTTTTCAGAAAAATCACTCCAATGCTTTACTATGGGAATATGACCTCATATGGAATATCAATTTTATTTTCGAGGATTTCGTTAAAAACAAAGTGTTTTCTATTAAATCTAGGTTAGATACGTTATTTGGCTAATTTTTGTCGAGAAATAATGGATAGTAATTGAGTTATTGAAGAAAGAATTATTTCAATGCTTATCTATGGAACACAAAACGACACTAGAAAAAGTGCAGCATTTTCTAAACTTTCGAACGAAAATCTTTGATTTTGCCATTTTTGACTCCAATCTCATCTGAAATAGTATTCAAGGATTTCGATCATAAAACTGATTAAACATGTAATATAGCATATTTATACGTAAATTAACGTATTATCATCAAATTTTCAGCAGAAATTAATTTTAATAAGACACTGATTTTCCTTGTCTCCTATGGGAATCCTCCCTATACTTTACTATGGGAATGTAATACCATGTCGATTCACTTACTTCATATGAAGGATTTCTATAAAAAACAAATGTTTCCATCTATATCTGCGTGAATTAAGTAAACTAGCACCTTTTTTTAAAGAAAGACCTTAAATTAAATGATTTTTTTCCAGAAAAATCACTCCAATGCTTTTACTATGGGAATATGACCTCATATGGAATTTCAATTTTATTTTCAAGGATTTCGTTAAAGTCGAAGTGTTTTCCAGTTTATCTACGTGAATAAAGTAAATCTACCAGATTTTGTAGAGAAAGAACGGAAATTAAGTGAGTTTTTTCGGGCAGAATTCAACCCTATGCTTTCCTATGGGAATCCTCCCTATGCTTTACTATGGGAATAAAATACCATGTCGATTCACTTACTTCATATGAAGGATTTCTATAAAAAACATGTGTTTCCATCTATATCTGCGTGAATTAAGTAAACTAGCCCCTTTTTTTAAAGAACGACCTGAAATTAAATGATTTTTTTTAAGAAAAATCACTCCAATGCTTTACTATGGGAATATGACCTCATATGGAATATCAATTTTATTTTCAAGGATTTCGTTAAAGTCGAAGTGTTTACCAGTTTATCTACGTGAATAAAGTAAATCTACCAGATTTTGTAGAGAAAGAACGGAAATTAAGTGAGTTTTTTCGGGCAGAATTCAACCCTATGCTTTCCTATGGGAATCCTCCCTATGCTTTACTATGGGAATAAAATACCATGTCGATTCACTTACTTCATATGAAGGATTTCTATAAAAAACATGTGTTTCCATCTATATCTGCGTGAATTAAGTAAACTAGCACCTTTTTTTAAAGAAAGACCTGAAATTAAATGATTTTTCTCCAGAAAAATCACTCCAATGCTTTTACTAGGGGAATATGACCTCATATGGAGTTTCAATTTTATTTTCAAGGATTTCGTTAAAGTCGAAGTGTTTTCCAGTTTATCTACGTGAATAAAGTAAATCTACCAGATTTTGTAGAGAAAGAACGGAAATTAAGTGAGTTTTTTCGGGCAGAATTCAACCCTATGCTTTCCTATGGGAATCCTCCCTATGCTTTACTATGGGAATAAAATACCATGTCGATTCATGTACTTCGTGTGAAGGATTTCTATAAAAACCAAGTGTTTCCATCTATATCTGCGTGAATTAAGTAAACTAGCACCTTTTTTTAAAGAAAGACCTGAAATTAAATGATTTTTTTCCAGAAAAATCACTCCAATGCTTTACTATGGGAATATGACCTCATATGGAATATCAATTTTATTTTCGAGGATTTCGTTAAAAACAAAGTGTTTTCTATTAAATCTAGGTTAGATACGTTATTTGGCTAATTTTTGTCGAGAAATAATGGATAGTAATTGAGTTATTGAAGAAAGAATTATTTCAATGCTTATCTATGGAACACAAAACGACACTAGAAAAAGTGCTGCATTTTCTAAACTTTCGAACGAAAATCTTTGATTTTGCCATTTTTGACTCCAATCTCATCTGAAATAGTATTCAAGGATTTCGATCATAAAACTGATTAAACCTGTAATATAGCATATTTATACGTAAATTAACATATTATCATCAAATTTTCAGCAGAAATTAATTTTAATAAGACACTGATTTTCCTTGTCTCCTATGGGAATCCTCCCTATACTTTACTATGGGAATGTAATACCATGTCGATTCACTTACTTCATATGAAGGATTTCTATAAAAACCAAGTGTTTCCATTTATATATGCGTGAATTAAGTAAACTAGCACCTTTTTTTAAAGAAAGATCTGAAATTAAATGATTTTTTTCCAGAAAAATCACTCCAATGCTTTTACTATGGGAATATGACCTCATATGGAATTTCAATTTTATTTTCAAGGATTTCGCTAAAGTCGAAGTGTTTTCCAGTTTACCTACGTGAATAAAGTAAATCTACCAGATTTTGTAGAGAAAGAACGGAAATTAAGTGAGTTTTTTTCGAGCACAATTCAACCCTATGCTTTCCTATGGGAATCCTCCCTATGCTTTACTATGGGAATGAAATACCATGTCGATTCACTTACTTCATGTGAAGGATTTCTATAAAAACCAAGTGTTTCCATCTATATCTGCGTGAATTAAGTAAACTAGCCCCTTTTTTTAAAGAACGACCTGAAATTAAATGATTTTTTTCCAGAAAAATCACTCCAATGCTTTACTATGGGAATATGACCTCATATGGAATATCAATTTTATTTTCAAGGATTTCGTTAAAGTCGAAGTGTTTGCCAGTTTATCTACGTGAATAAAGTAAATCTACCAGATTTTGTAGAGAAAGAACGGAAATTAAGTGAGTTTTTTCGGGCAGAATTCAACCCTATGCTTTCCTATGGGAATCCTCCCTATGCTTTACTATGGGAATAAAATACCATGTCGATTCACTTACTTCATGTGAAGGATTTCTATTAAAAACATGTGTTTCCATCTATATCTGCGTGAATTAAGTAAACTAGCCCCTTTTTTTAAAGAACGACCTGAAATTAAATGATTTTTTTCCAGAAAAATCACTCCAATGCTTTACTATGGGAATATGACCTCATATGGAATATCAATTTTATTTTCAAGGATTTCGATAAAGTCGAAGTGTTTTCCAGTTTATCTACGTGAATAAAGTAAATCTACCAGATTTTGTAGAGAAAGAACGGAAATTAAGTGAGTTTTTTCGAGCAGAATTCATCCCTATGCTTTCCTATGGGAATCCTCCCTATGCTTTACTATGGGAATGAAATACCATGTCGATTCATTTACTTCGTGTGAAGGATTTCTATAAAAACCAAGTGTTTCCATCTATATCTGCGTGAATTAAGTAAACTAGCACCTCTTTTTAAAGAAAGACCTGAAATTAAATGATTTTTTTCCAGAAAAATCACTCCAATGCTTTACTATGGGAACATGACCTCATATGGAATATCAATTTTATTTTCGAGGATTTCGTTAAAAACAAAGTGTTTTCTATTAAATCTAGGTTAGATACGTTATTTGGCTAATTTTTGTCGAGAAATAATGGATAGTAATTGAGTTATTGAAGAAAGAATTATTTCAATGCTTATCTATGGAACACAAAACTACACTAGAAAAAGTGCAGCATTTTCTAAACTTTCGAACGAAAATCTTTGGTTTTGCCATTTTTGACTCCAATCTCATCTGAAATAGTATTCAAGGATTTCGATCATAAAACTGATTAAACATGTAATATAGCATATTTATACGTAAATTAACATATTATCATCAAATTTTCAGCAGAAATTAATTTTAATAAGACACTGATTTTCCTTGTCTCCTATGGGAATCCTCCCTATACTTTACTATGGGAATGTAATACCATGTCGATTCACTTACTTCATATGAAGGATTTCTATAAAAACCAAGTGTTTCCATCTATATCTGCGTGAATTAAGTAAACTAGCACCTTTTTTTAAAGAAAGACCTGAAATTAAATGATTTTTTTCCAGAAAAATCACTCCAATGCTTTTACTATGGGAATATGACCTCATATGGAATTTCAATTTTATTTTCAAGGATTTAGCTAAAGTCGAAGTGTTTTCCAGTTTATCTACGTGAATAAAGTAAATCTACCAGATTTTGTAGAGAAAGAACGGAAATTAAGTGAGTTTTTTCGAGCACAATTCAACCCTATGCTTTCCTATGGGAATCCTCCCAATGCTTTACTATGGGAATGAAATACCATGTCGATTCACTTACTTCATGTGAAGGATTTCTATAAAAACCAAGTGTTTCCATCTATATCTGCGTGAATTAAGTAAACTAGCCACTTTTTTTTAAAGAACGACCTGAAATTAAATGATTTTTTTCCAGAAAAATCACTCCAATGCTTTACTATGGGAATATGACCTCATATGGAATATCAATTTTATTTTCAAGGATTTCGTTAAAGTCGAAGTGTTTACCAGTTTATCTACGTGAATTAAGTAAATCTACCAGATTTTGTAGAGAAAGAACGGAAATTAAGTGAGTTTTTTCGAGCACAATTCATCCCTATGCTTTCCTATGGGAATCCTCCCTATGCTTTACTATGGGAATGAAATACCATGTCGATTCATTTACTTCGTGTGAAGGATTTCTATAAAAACCAAGTGTTTCCATCTATATCTCCGTGAATTAAGTAAACTAGCCCTTTTTTTAAAGAACGACCTGAAATTAAATGATTGTTTTCCAGAAAAATCACTCCAATGCTTTACTATGGGAATATGACCTCATATGGAATATCAATTTTATTTTCGATAATTTCGTTAAAAACAAAGTGTTTTCTATTAAATCTAGGTTAGATACGTTATTTGGCTAATTTTTGTCGAGAAATAATGGATAGTAATTGAGTTATTGAAGAAAGAATTATTTCAATGCTTATCTATGGAACACAAAACGACACTAGAAAAAGTGCTGCATTTTCTAAACTTTCGAACGAAAATCTTTGATTTTGCCATTTTTGACTCCAATCTCATCTGAAATAGTATTCAAGGATTTCGATCATAAAACTGATTAAACATGTAATATAGCATATTTATACGTAAATTAACATATTATCATCAAATTTTCAGCAGAAATTAATTTTAATAAGACACTGATTTTCCTTGTCTCCTATGGGAATCCTCCCTATACTTTAATATGGGAATGTAATACCATGTCGATTCACTTACTTCATATGAAGGATTTCTATAAAAACCAAGTGTTTCCATTTATATATGCGTGAATTAAGTAAACTAGCACCTTTTTTTAAAGAAAGACCTGAAATTAAATGATTTTTTTCCAGAAAAATCACTCCAATGCTTTTACTATGGGAATATGACCTCATATGGAATTTCAATTTTATTTTCAAGGATTTCGCTAAAGTCGAAGTGTTTTCCAGTTTATCTACGTGAATAAAGTAAATCTACCAGATTTTGTAGAGAAAGAACGGAAATTAAGTGAGTTTTTTCGAGCACAATTCAACCCTATGCTTTCCTATGGAATCCTCCCTATGCTTTACTATGGGAATGAAATACCATGTCGATTCACTTACTTCATGTGAAGGATTTCTATAAAAACCAAGTGTTTCCATCTATATCTGCGTGAATTAAGTAAACTAGCCCCTTTTTTTAAAGAACGACCTGAAATTAAATGATTTTTTTTAAGAAAATCACTCCAATGCTTTACTATGGGAATATGACCTCATATGGAATATCAATTTTATTTTCAAGGATTTCGTTAAAGTCGAAGTGTTTGCCAGTTTATCTACGTGAATAAAGTAAATCTACCAGATTTTGTAGAGAAAGAACGGAAATTAAGTGAGTTTTTTCGGGCAGAATTCAACCCTATGCTTTCCTATGGGAATCCTCCCTATGCTTTACTATGGGAATAAAATACCATGTCGATTCACTTACTTCATGTGAAGGATTTCTATTAAAAACATGTGTTTCCATCTATATCTGCGTGAATTAAGTAAACTAGCCCCTTTTTTTAAAGAACGACCTGAAATTAAATGATTTTTTTCCAGAAAAATCACTCCAATGCTTTACTATGGGAATATGACCTCATATGGAATATCAATTTTATTTTCAAGGATTTCGATAAAGTCGAAGTGTTTACCAGTTTATCTACGTGAATAAAGTAAATCTACCAGATTTTGTAGAGAAAGAACGGAAATTAAGTGAGTTTTTTCGAGCAGAATTCATCCCTATGCTTTCCTATGGGAATCCTCCCTATGCTTTACTATGGGAATGAAATACCATGTCGATTGATTTACTTCGTGTGAAGAATTTCTATAAAAACCAAGTGTTTCCATCTATATCTGCTTGAATTAAGTAAACTAGCACCTTTTTTTAAAGAAAGACCTGAAATTAAATGATTTTTTTCCAGAAAAATCACTCCAATGCTTTACTATGGGAACATGACCTCATATGGAATATCAATTTTATTTTCGAGGATTTCGTTAAAAACAAAGTGTTTTCTATTAAATCTAGGTTAGATACGTTATTTGGCTAATTTTTGTCGAGAAATAATGGATAGTAATTGAGTTATTGAAGAAAGAATTATTTCAATGCTTATCTATGGAACACAAAACGACACTAGAAAAAGTGCAGCATTTTCTAAACTTTCGAACGAAAATCTTTGATTTTGCCATTTTTGACTCCAATCTCATCTGAAATAGTATTCAAGGATTTCGATCATAAAACTGATTAAACATGTAATATAGCATATTTATACGTAAATTAACATATTATCATCAAATTTTCAGCAGAAATTAATTTTAATAAGACACTGATTTTCCTTGTCTCCTATGGGAATCCTCCCTATACTTTACTATGGGAATGTAATACCATGTCGATTCACTTACTTCATATGAAGGATTTCTATAAAAACCAAGTGTTTCCATCTATATCTGCGTGAATTAAGTAAACTAGCACCTTTTTTTAAAGAAAGACCTGAAATTAAATGATTTTTTTCCAGAAAAATCACTCCAATGCTTTTACTATGGGAATATGACCTCATATGGAATTTCAATTTTATTTTCAAGGATTTCGCTAAAGTCGAAGTGTTTTCCAGTTTATCTACGTGAATAAAGTAAATCTACCAGATTTTGTAGAGAAAGAAAAGAAATTAAGTGAGTTTTTTCGAGCACAATTCAACCCTATGCTTTCCTATGGGAATCCTCCAATGCTTTACTATGGGAATGAAATACCATGTCGATTCACTTACTTCATATGAAGGATTTCTATAAAAACCAAGTGTTTCCATCTATATCTGCGTGAATTAAGTAAACT
>NW_028328359.1:0-54812 GCF_048544385.1 Mastigoproctus giganteus
TATGGCCTTAGTTGCTAATGCTCCTAAAAAAAACAAAATCCCTGTTCTTTTGTGACTGCATCATAGTATCCAATCAAATTGGTCAGGCAAGACTTCCCCTTAACAAAACCGTGCTGTGTCCGAGATATAACTGAAGTCTTGTCTAGATGATCCTGCAGTGCTTATTTTACCAGTGCCTCCATTAATTTTCCTGGAACAGAAATTAAACTCACAGGTCTATAATTACTTATGTCAGCCTTTGATCCTCCTTTGTGAATTGGGTCACATTTGCATATCTCCAGTCCATGGGTACCTCCCCTGAGTCCAAGGAAGCTCTCATAATTATGGCTAAGGGTTTGCTTACTTCCTTTGCTGCCTCCTTTAATATAACTGGATAGATCCCATCCAACCCGGGTGCCTTTCTTGTGTTTATCTTCAATAATTTCTCCTCCTCTTTACTTTCAGTTATTACAAGATTATCTAGCTTACTGCCAGAGTTGAATACACCTCTGGCATTCCCCTCTCTAGATAACTCCTCATGTGTGAATGTCGATGCAAAATATTCATTTAGTTTGTTAGCTACCTGAGCAGTTGAACCATCGATATCAAGTGGACCAATCTGATTCATCTCCTTCTTTCCAGAGTTTACATAAGTAAAGAACTCTTTGCTGTTTTTCTTTGCATCCCTTGCCAAATATTTCTTGTAATCTGCCTTCGCCAGCCTAAACTCCTTTTTAATTTGGTTACAGATCAACTTGTATCTATCATAGATTTTTGTGTCACGTGGTAATTTATATGTATCCCATGCATTTTTCTTCTCTGCCGTATGTCTCATTAGTTATTCTGACATCCATTTAGGCCTAAACCTTGAACAATATTTCTTAGTTGGTATGTAAAGCTTAGTAGCAATCAAGATAAGTTCTTTGAATGCTTCCCATTTTGAATTTGCTGTTCGTAACATCATCAGTTGGTCCCACTGTATAGAATTTAAATACTGTCTCAGACATCGTAGTCGCCTTTACGAAAGCAATAACCTTTCCCTTTCCCCCTGATGGTAGTTACCTCTTTTAGTAAATCCCACTTCAGCACACTGCGATCACTGCCACCTAGTGGTTCCTCCTTTATCTGCAGATTCTTAATGCATGAAGAATCACTACTGATAATCAAATCAAGAGTATTACTCCCTCTAGTTGCCTCCCAAACATGCTGATGTAGAAAACAATAAATCCACAAAAGATTTGAGTGTGTGTGTGAGTGGTCAATCCACAATTTCCAGTAAATATCTGGGAAATTAAAATCCCCCATTATAAGACTCTGATTTACTGGCCCACTCTATTTCCCTGTACAGTTTCTTTTTATACTCATCAGAGTCATTAGGCCTATAGCACACTCCTACTCTCAATTTTGATCTCCCAATGCTTATGTCACACCAAACTGACTCAACACTGCACTGTCTAGCGATGTCGACTGGCTTCACTTCCTTGGATTTTATATGTTTCTTAAGTAATAGCATAACCCCTCCTCCCTTCCTATCCTGTCTATCCTTTCTGTAGACGTTTACTCCCCAAATTCTAGTTCTGTATTCCTTATATCTGTGTGACACCACGTCTCTGGTATCTCAATAATATCCGCCTTTGATGCGCTTTGAGCAATACCTCAAATTCATCAAATTTATTTACCAAATTCCTAGCATTGGTGTACATGCAAGTATACGTGCACCTATTTCTATTCTTAGCTACCCTATCACAACCCATGTGTTTACTTGTACTGCAATGACTCCCAGCAGTCTCTGAAATATCTTGCATCTTGTTTTTCAGGCTTCTGCTCATTCCAATAGAAACAGTGCAAGAATCACTTTCACTTCTGCCAGTGGCTACTGTTAATCTATTCATCCTTGTATCCCCCAAGCTAGCAGTTTTCCAACCCACCTAACACTGCCTCGATAGCATCAGCAAATATTCTTGCACCCTTTCTATTTAAGTGTATCCCATCTCTGTAGAAACAATCTCTCCTGTTAACAAGTACAGACCAAGCTGAAAAAAAAAAATCTACCTCTTGAGCCTTGCACAATCTTTCCAGGGCCGAATTGATTGACAAGGCTCTCATTGTATACTCCCTCCTATCGTGTCTGGGCAGAATTGCAGACACTTTCAAATTCAACCCTAATTCACGGCTTTTTTTCAACTGTAGTAGCAAGTTTCGAATGGAAAAAGATTCTACTTATATTAAGTAGTAACCTACAAAATCTTTAGCTAAATTCAAGATAACCTAAGGAGTGTGACTAGGACTGTAAAGCTAGTTATAAAAAAATTAATATAACAATTAAGTAACGTATAAGTTTCTGCTAATAGGATCATGTTTATATGTTGCCAACAACTAAGTATTTACAAAAATGGTATCATTTAAGTGTATTTCATATTGTGAATTCCTTCACAATGCATTACCATGATATTGCACTACCAATATCATGGTAACCAATGAAGAAGGCTACTGTTACTTATTCTCGGTGGATACTACCATCCAGATGGCACTGTTTCAGAGCTTATTGGCTCATCTTCGGTGGGTGGGCAGGTACAATGCCCTGGTGTTTCAATGATGACAACCCAGTTGAGAAGTTTACCTGCGCAATATGAAAGATACCTAATGGTGTACCATAATTGAGAATTACATAATTTGTTTAGGACAATAGCCTCAGGTTACAAAGAAATGAGTGAATGAAATGAAGGGTTGCTCTTACAAAGAAAGGCTTAAGTTTTGCAAATTACGGTGTGTGGAGACTAGGCACCGGCAAGGTCATCTGATTGAGATGTATAAAGCATTTAATGGTTGTTGTTGTTGTTATTTGGTGTTTTAGGAGCATTAGCAACTAAGGTCATATTGCTCCGGGATATGCGGTGGTCATTCCCTGACCTTTCCTTATCTTCCGTATTTGGTGGTGACGGGCTCGAACCCCGGTCTAATCAAGAAGCGTGTGCTACGCACTGCTGCTCCTTCCCACCTGGCTACGGAGGCGCGCATTTAATGGTTTGAGCATGCTCAATGCTGATGGAATTCTTTCTCTTGCTCAGAATAATCGTCTGAGAGGGCATAAATTCAAATTGAGGAAAGACAGTTGTAGGATAGATGTGCGTAAGTTTGCCTTTAGCCAGCAGGTGGTTGATTGCTGAAACAAACTTCCATCTGTCATTGTAGAAGTTGATAGCTTAAACAGATTCAAGACAGAACTAGACAAACACTTGGAATGAGTGGATGGGTGAAATGAGAAGGGGGTTTTTTTTTTTGGCTGATTCTGTATAAGCTTGCTTTCTTGCACCATATGTCTTTACTAATGCTAAAAAGTTAACTAATATATTGGTAAGCATTGCTTTTACTTTAAACTTATTCAAGTTAGTGTAATATCACTAACTTGAATACCTTCAAAATGGTAACAAAATGGTAACTCATTTTGAAGGTATTCACAATATGAGATACACTCATATGATGCCATTTTTGTAACTACTTAGTAGTTGTCTAAATATAAACATGATGCTATAGCACATATGTATATGTTAATTA
This sequence comes from Mastigoproctus giganteus, assembly GCF_048544385.1. Classification (NCBI taxonomy): domain Eukaryota; kingdom Metazoa; phylum Arthropoda; class Arachnida; order Uropygi; family Thelyphonidae; genus Mastigoproctus; species Mastigoproctus giganteus. The sequence continues at coordinate 3,535 of NW_028328359.1, forward strand.
ACTTCTTTGTAACCTGAGGCTGTTGCCCTAAACAAATTATATAACAATTATGTCAATAAAACAGCAGAAATTTATCAAAAACTTATCCATTTGCTGGAACTCAAAATTCTTTTCCCACACATGCTTAACCTCACGAGATATCCATACTTGGATTTTAGAAAGGCTTTTGATACTGCTTCACATAAAAGACTGCTGTAGAAACTGAAGCAATGTGGTATTAAGGTCAGGTTAGTGCTATGAATAAAGTGGTGGTTAAGTGGAAGAAGACAGAGAGTGGTTTTCAATGGGCACTGCTCTTCATGGGCACTGCTCTTCATGGACTAATGTTATTAGTGGAGTTCCTCAGGATTAAGTGTTGGGTACATTGTTGTTTTCAATATTTATCACTGATAGTTGATGAAGGTATATCAGGCTTAATATCAAAGTTTGCAGATGATACAAAGGCTGGCAGGGTGGTTAATGGTCATCAGGATGAGATACTGCAACAAGATCTTGGAAAATTGGGTCGATGGGCTGAGAAATGGCATTTATAATTAAACATTTACAAATGCAAGGTACTGCACATGGGTAGCAGTAACCCCAAAATAACTTATCAACTGTATGGTACTACACTTAGGGTAGTGAAGAATGAAAAATACCTGGGGATAATTGCGCAGTCAGATGTGAAATTCTCTGAGCAGTGCAGACTGCTCATGGGGTTTTGTCAATGATATACAGAAACTTTGTTAGCATAGTTAAGGAGGTGATTTTCCCTTTGTATAAGGCCAAGGTCACATGTTAAGTACTGTATACAGGTCTAGAGGCCTCATTTTAAGAAGGATGTAGATTTGCTGGAATGGAGCAGAGAAGGGCAACCAGATTCGTGAAGGGAACAAAAGGGTGCTCTTACCTAGAAATGCTTCAGTTCTGAAAATTGCAGAATCTCGAAGCCAGGCACCTGGTGTCAAGATAACAGGCACCATAAATATAAGTTGAGGAAGGATGGTTGCTGGATAGATGTGCAGAAGTTTGCCTTCAGCTAGCAGGTGGTTGATTGTTGGAAGAGGCTTCTATCTGTTGTTGTGAAAGTGGATAGTTTGAATAAATTCAATGGAGAACTAGACCAATTCTTGGAGGGTTTGGATGGGTGAACTTTTTTTTTTTGCTGATGCTATATAAGCACTTGCTTTCTTACATCATTTGCCATTATTACTACTACTATATTGGCTATCATAGTGCAAAATGCTGATTAATGTTCATTTTATTTCAGCTGTTATGGCTGAATTGGAATCAAGTATGCCAACACTGGATGATCTCATGTCCCAACTTGAAAAATTCATTTCTGGAGGTGGAAAATATTCTGAAACACCATACATAATTGATGTGATTTTGCCAATGCTCTGCAGGTAAGAAAGAAAAAAATGATTATTTCTTCTTGAAAAATTAATAATGTTATATTTTTCAGTAATGTAACCTTTAACTTTATTGATTTGTGAGTGTTAACTGCTACTTTTGAGAAGGTGGGAGGAGGTGCTTATCTTCTGATGTTAGTGCAGTATTTAGTGAGTTTTGCTGTGGTGCATTTCATATTCTTCTCTTTCTTGGTGATCCCCCTTCTACTTTTGACTCTCTCTCTCTCTCTCTCTCTCTCTCTCTCTCTCTCTCTCTCTCTCTCTCTCTCTCTCTCTCTCTCAGGGTAACTCAGTTTTTTTTGGCTGGTAGCATAAGCCTCAGGCTTCCTTGCACCATATGGCTAATAATAATAATAATAATAATAATATTGAGCAATGGTGAATTTCTCTTGGTTTGATCTTCAAGAAGTCATAGAATTTTGGCAGCTGATAACTGATTGCTTGTAGGCAGAAATGAATACATAAATATATTTCTGTTTGTATTTATATATTTATTTTATTTATATTGTGTGAAATCTGCATAGGGCCACAGAAGTTTACAAGATAGAATACAAGAATATAGAGTATTTAGCAGTTGTGGTCTAGAATCATGATCAAATCAAACACATGTATTACTTATACTTTTACTTTTGATCATTCTGCAGTGGTGGCCTGTTATACATTATCCTGTATCATTATCACTATTTATTTAAGATCTTGTATTCTAATTTCTAATGGAGCATAAGCCATCCTCCTTTGTGGGGGGGGTTGATATCTGGATTTATACTAGAGGGTATTATTATTAGCAAGGAAGAGCATCATCTTACACCGATAACCTTCCTGTCAAGAACATAGCCCCACACCCTTTATCTATCGACAGGTGTCAAAATACATCATGAGCCCAAGTTCACAGGTTTTTTGATCTTCTCAGCAAGTTCACTCACATGCCTATTACAGAGACTAGCACACGTGCTTTACTGCTTCTTCTATCCAAATAAGGATATCAGCAACAGGCAGTTGATGCTATAAGGTGGCAGACTTTGGGACTATAAAAAACAAGTTAACTTATATGTTTAGTCTGGCCACTGAGGTGAAAACAAAAAATGATGCTGACATAGTAATAGGTTTAGGGGTCACCTTAGCAGCACATCTTTGTAGGTCTATGACACTTGGTTGAGGTGGCATCAGGTATTTTATTCCAGACACTCTGCTGCCCAAGTGCTAGTACTATACCTATAAGAAAATAATGATACAAGATGGTACTTAAGAGGAAATACACTAAATTTTTGGGAATTATACAAATCTTCTTGAGTCTTGCTAGTCAAGAGATTATGCATTCTCGTGAAAGGATGAGTACACAAAAATATTTGTTTAAATCAAACTAAATACAGCAAGGAATCATATGTTCAAGAGTATAAATTAGCTATATAATATCGGTGTAAATACACCGTAGATAACTCTTAAATGAAAAAAACCACGATAGTAGTGTAAAAAGGGCATCATTTTATCTGTATCTCATATTGTGCACCTCCTTCACAACAAGCTGCTATGTATTGCAATAGATGGCAACTCTTTGTGAAGGAGGTGCACAATATGAGATACAGATAAAATGATGCTCTTTTTACACTACTATCGTAGTTTTTTCATTTAAGAGTTATCTATGGTGTATTTACACCGATATTATATAGACAAAAATACTTGTTATATTTATTTCAATAGTGCCATGATGTAGTACATTATATGCTTGTTAATTAAATCCTTAAAAGGAGGAGGAGGCCTATTAGGCCTCCTCAAGAGTCATTGATACATCAGAGCGCCCTTCTAATTACCCATATTCCCCTACCTAACTAAAACAAGAACTCACCTTAGACCATCTCACTTTCTGATGACACATTAGAAAACTTCTTTTAACAGCCAGTTTTTGACAACAAACTTCATTTTTAAAGAAAAACACTCTGCATCAGCAGTGTTCTCTTTCAAACAGTAAATTTTTTATATCAGTTGAGGACACTAAGTTAATATTTTTCTGTTTTTCCATCTTTTACATTAGTGTGCTAAAATTAAAAAGCAATATATTTCACTGGCTGTTCGTGGAGGGTTCTTGTGTGGATGGACTTTGGACATTTTTGACCACTTTTGAATGGATGGACCTCATTTTCCATATGCTATTATAAATTATATCTGTATATATGATATTGTAAATATGCGGCAGGGTTGCCAGAATTTGGCAGAGATTTCCTGCTACAGTAAATAAATAAAAAGTTTGATAGTCCAAATAATCAAAAGTTAATATAAAAGTTGTATATATCATTGAAAGTTAGTTTCAAGTCTAATTTGGATTAAAAAAGTTCCAAATTGTTCTTAATAAAAATCTGTTTTTCTGATGTTTTAAAATTTGAAAGGTATAAAATCTGTACAGATTTTTATAGTTTTGAAATATTTCTTTATTTTCAGGACTTCCCCCTGTTCACAATATGACTGTTCATGTTGTAATATTAATATGTAGTAACCCTTCTGGCCTTAGCTGAAGGATAGGTTGAGTACATAGTTATGACATCGTAACTATTTCTGTTGACCAACAAGTGGATATTTTTTATATTTGGTTTAATTTTTTAAAAAAATCAGATTTTTTTCCAATATGGCTGTGTTATAAAGACACCAAAGAGGCATCTTTATAATGTAGATTATCTGAAATAAATAATTACTGAATTTGTATTTTGGTTTGTATGAGGATTTAATGCTAATAATGTTAAAATAGTTAAAATTCATATATAAAATCTATAAATGTAGTGTTTTCTTTTCTTAAGCTCTATATTATTATAATAATATATAATAACATTTATAATAATATCTTTTCATTATTATTGCATAAGTAATTCCTTGCTTATAAAGGCATTAACTTTGCTTACCATTTCCTTCTGTTTTTTAAGCTATCTACCATTCTGGTGGAGTCAGGGACCTGATAACGTTAATCTCCAAACAGGGTAATGTATCAGTGATATTAAAGTGACATAATATTTATTCTTCGTAAAGGCTGTACTTAAAAAAAAAAAATTATTGTATGTAAATTGTTTCTTTCTTATTTCTTTCATTTTTTTTTTTTTTTTTGGTAATTTATTTTAATTTCATTTCCTCTAGGAATCATGTTACAATGGTAACTAGTGAACATTTGAACACCATGCTGAAAAATGTATTGAATTTGATTAATAGAACTGTTGGAGAAGATGGTGCTCCGTGGATGGTTACAATTGCAGGTTAGTGTTTTCTAAGCATCATTTCTGGTGTTCATTATCAACAATTGTTTAGACTAAGGCGCATTTAGGGCTAGAGCCTCAAGCTGCGAACAAATTTAGACTATGTATATAAAGTGCTTAGCATCATAATACACAGCCATTTCTGAATAAACAGAAAATTTTTAAGGTGACATCGTTTTAGGTTATATCTCATATTGTGAATACCTTCACAACAAGTTGCCATGATATTGCACTACTTCGAATAAGTAACGCTTCACCTAAGGAGAAGATCTTCTTCTTTTGTTTAGAAGATCTTCTTCTCCTTAGGTGAAGCGTTACTTATTCGAAGTAGTGCAATATCATGGCAACTCGTTGTGAAGGTATTCACAATATGAGATATAACCTAAAACGATGCCACCTTAAAAATTTTCTGTTTATTCAGAAATGGCTGTGTATTATGATGCTAAGCACTTTATATACACAGAAATTGTTTAGTATTTTTTTACATTCTTAAAACAAATTTATATATCATTTCAAGAGTTAAGTGAAAAGTAAGATGCTTGTAAGTCAGTTTTTATCTTTAACTGAAAATGTAATAGAACTTTCAGAGTGTAAGAGATGTGAACATATAGATTGGAAACAGTTGTAGCCAATTGCTTTGACAAGAGAGAGAGAGAGGGAGTGAGTGAGCAGAATGTTCAGCTACCATTTGGACAAGATGAAGAAAGATTCCTACACTTACCCTCTTCAAGTCCAGATTTAATAATAACTTGTTTACAACTATTGTGAGTTTGATGTAGTCAAAAAATGAAGTTTGAGATATGATAAATCTGAAAAACTAAACACAAATAAAAGTACAACTGTCTCACCCATAAATTATAAGCTGAACAAGCATTAGGATTTTAAATTTTAAATTGGTAATACAACTATGGAAAAAAAGAATAGAAATCTTGTGGATATCCTATTTGTGGTAAAGTAAAAAGACATAAGACTGGAAAATGGTCATGGGACAAAGACTCTATTAGAGAAGATACCTTCACCAAGTTATGATCCAAGGTACTAATGGTTGATGGCAGCTAATACCATCATTAGCTCTGCTGTTTGTTATTTGGTTTTTAGGAGCATTAGCAACTAAGGCCATATTGCTCCGGGGATATGCGGTGGTCATTCCCTGACCTTTCCGCATTCTCTATATTTGGCGGTGACCATTAGCTCTGCACTTTGATGGGTTATTGGTGAGGAAAAGATTAAGAATATTATGGGTAGGATTGCCTGGTATTGTGTAAAGTCATTAATAACATAATTCATTATCTGTGCCAGCTAGCTTAGGTCCTTATGACTATAAAATTGAAATTTGAAGAAAATTAGGTCCTTCTAACTAGAAATCACTTGTTTATAAATATGAAAATCAACTAAGAAAATTTCTTTGCTGTTAAGAAAGTTATACTGAAGAAAGTATAGTTTTAAAGAAAGAAAATTAAAAAAGTTGAACAATTTTTCAAGTTGGATGAGCAATTGAGATAGTAAATAAATTTGAAAAAGTGTGATAAGCTTTGAACTAAAGCAAATCAAAAAGAAGAGATTTGATATTAGTAAGTCAGTGGCAAGAAATAGAGCAGATATATGAAAAAGTACCATCTTTAAGATGCAGTGCAGGAATCAGGTAGCAGTGTCATAAAATGGGTAGTGTCTAAGTAAATTCCAGTGGTCAAAGGTAAAGAAGATAAGGCTTCAATTTTAAGGATGGGGACTATGGCAGGTTGAGGGACTTCTTAAGCCCTACCAAATGGGGTGGCAATTACAGGTTACTGGATATAAATACTGCTTTGTATTAACATTTACAAGTATTAATATTATCTTGGAAGCCACAAACATATTTAGATAACAAGAGAGTTTGCAAATGGTTGGTCCTTGAGGTTGTCACAGACATTCTCTCAGATATGCCAGACAAGCTGTACTTGCTACCTGGGAGTCTAAAACACTGATGTAACTGATATTTGGGTGACACTCAAGTCAAGTGGACCCAAATTCGGCAAAGTCCGGACAGTCTGTGACAGCCAAATCCTCTGCTTGCACCTTCACAGTGGTGGGACTGTTAGTAATTCTGGGTATAACCCCCATGCACAAGCACACTGTGGGTGACCCAAGTGTGAACCAACATAAGCAGGGGTCAAGGTGTGGCACAAACACCACATGGAGGAATGCCACCCTTCTATGTTACCAGGCAATACTAAGTGGTAGATGACTCTCATCAACCGGTGCAATACCACCACTTTGCTTATTGGAGACTTGTAGTGGATGAACCCATGTTTAGTCTCCAGATCTAAGTTCCGGTCAACCCTTCCCCATCTCTTCCATCATGCAGTATGACTGATGACTTTTGAGGTTATGATGGACATCATGGCGAGATCCAATCTTCCTTACATTTCAAGGGTACAGCTCTAAAACATTGTTTGCAGGCCAGCCGCTTGTTACTACACCGGACCGAGCCTACTGGTAACTCTTTAGGAGGCTTCTTGATCAACTAGTGTATAATTTTGCTACCACTACTCTGCCAGATAGTGGCTGGAGGGAGTCTGAGTAGTGCGTATGCGGGGAGCATTGTCGAGGCCACATTATGTCAAAGATCTGGATATATTCTTACTGTGTATGGGCCATATCCAAAAATTTTATTACTTCATACACATCCCCCCCCCTTTTTCTTACTACTGAATACACCACGAATTGTCAAACTAATAGAGTAAGCTTATCTGGGAAATCTCTAAACTTCCCAAACACTTCCTAGTTCATTTCACAAATATGTGTAGAAACCTTCCATCTGATCAATGATCGCCGTATGGATTCCATCAGTGATGATCCGCTGGTGATATTCTTGCTTACGTTACCTATTTATGGACAAATTCAATGGAAAAGTTCGGTGAAACACAAGCAGTTGCTCTTGAAATCTCAAAGGTTTTCGATTGTGTTTGGCATAAAGGTCTTCTAAACAAGCTTCCATCTTATGGTGCCAACTGTTTTTTGTAATTGGTTATCCAGTTTTCTCTCTGATCACTCACTGAGGGTGATGGTAGATGGCTCTGTCTTCTAACTTCTCCACTAATGCTGGTTTCCCCCAGGGTTCAGTTCTTTCCTCCACTCTTTTCCTCTTGTATATTAATGACCTTCTTTCATTGACTGGAAATCCTATCCATAGTTTTGCCGATGATAGCACATTACATTCCACTTTCCATTTTGGGAAACCTTGCCCTGCTCAATCAGCTTCAACTTCTCAAATATCCGCTACCAATTCCTTAAATGTCAATCTCCAGGTAATTCTCCAGTGCGGCAAAGATAACTTAGTTGATTTCAATAATTCTAAAACTCAGTTTTGTCTTATATCTTGCAAAAAGGATGCTTTTGCTCCTATGCTTATCTTTGGAGATGCTCCGATTTCTAGGCAAAATGATATATCTCTTTTGGGGATTACCCTGACTTCTAATCTCTTTTGACACAAGCACATTACAAATATTGCTTCCTCTGCATCTAAAAAACTTGGTTTTCTCTTTCGCTCTCGGCATTACTTTTCTTCCAAATAGCTGTTCACTCTGTACAAATCACAAATCCGTCCTACCATGGAATATTGTTCCCATGGGCGGTGCCCCCAAAATCTCTCTCAGGCTTCTAGATTCCATTGAGAAGAGGGCAGTTAGGTTAATTAATGACTCCTCCCTAACAGAGTCTTTCCACTCACTGTCTCATAGACGTACTATTTCTGCTGCATGCCTTTTCTAGAGATACTTCCATGGGGACTGTTCTTCTGAATTGGCTTCTATAATTCCTTCTCTTTCTTTCAAAACAGTCCGAACATGTGCCGCCACCAGCCAACATCCATTTACTGTCCAACTTCAAACTCACAGAACCAACTTTTCATCTTCCTCATTTATTCATTCTACTGCTGTTTCCTGGAACAACCTTCCATCAAACATATTTCCTGAAAATTACAGTCTACAGAAGTTGAAGTCTAATGTCAACAAATATCTTATCTCATCTTCTCAACCTCCAACCCAAGCACGTTACTAAGTACTATAGGTTCTAATACCTCTCGTGTTAGGGGGGGTTCATAAAAAAAAAAAAAGAATCTTATACAGCTAAAGAAGGAAGTATGGAGCTATTTAATATTATGATTTCAATTCATATGTTTTCGTTCCCGAATTTATTATAGGGAATGAAAAACATGATTACAGCCAACCCCCGTATAACACGGTACTTCTACAACACGGTTTCGCTCTCACACGGTTTGAGATTAGCTGGAAATCTCGCATAACACGGTATTTTTGAGCTTTTGTGTTGGGAAAACCCTGCTATTATGTTTGACGTAATTTTCAATGTTTCCATTCCTTTTTTTTTAATCCCTGACTCGCTAGTCATTATTGCCTTCATGGTATTTTTCTAAGTCAGATTTCTGGAGATCACTACCATAAAACAATTTGCAGTTTCCGGTTTATCGGTCTTTTCTGTTAGTGTAATCAATTATAAACAGGTAGTAAACTCGATCTTTTTGCATTTGCTGTAGTACCGATACTGGAATTCTGTGGATTTCCATGTTATTATGGTGAAATGTGTTTCCTCTTCCATGAAATATTTAATCATTTAAAAACATAAATACATTTTCAGAAACTCATTACTCCGTATCATGTTTGTTCAACTTGTGCATGCCCTGTTCTTTGTTATTAATTGCTTATCGGCTTATCAGGATTAGGTTCTGTGCTATTGAACTTGTGCTTGTTTGAGACAATAAAAGATAATTGTGACTTCGAAGAGTGCAGTTTGTGACTTTTAAAGAGAGCAGAAGGTACACGAAATCTAGATGCTGTAGAAGAGATTGTGCTTATCAGCGATGAAGGGAAAGAAAATTAAATGAACGTACATTATCTGATATATAAGTATCACAGTTTGTAAGGTAAGACGTTTGTTCAGTTATTACTACTATTTCAGTTATTGCTTTTATTATAAAAATAAAGTTAAAATATTAAGTTACTATAAAAATAAAGTTAAAATATTAAGTTATTACTACTATAAAAATAAAATTAAAATATTAAGTTATTACTACTATAAAAATAAAGTTAAAATATTAAGTTATTACTACTATAAAAATTAATTTTCCAATAGTTATAAAAAAAATGGTATATTTTTGTTAGCTTTTGGAATTTAACACCCCTTTTTGTACTGGTTCTTAGTCCCGTATTACACGGTTTCGCATTACACGAGATTTCGTTGGAACCAAACTACCGTATATTACGAGGGCTACCTGTATATCATTATTAAAATAAACTTAGGAAATATTTGAACCACAAAATAAATACAGAAAATCAATTAATGCTGTTATTAGGGTTATAATTTAAGGTAAGGTAAGGTGCTGTTATGCTCCAATGAACCTACTATATATACATACCCCTCTATCACAACAAAAATAAATAAATAAAAAATATAAGATTAAGAATAGAAAATATTATGAGTATATTATAAATATATAATACGAAAATATTATTATACACACATGCTGGCCAAAAAAATATGAATTTATTCAGTATCGAATTAGGCAGCCTTTGTTTTGAATAACAGCAAATGTTCAGCACAGCATGGATTTTAGCATTAGCATTAGCATTAGTAGAGGCATGTGATGCAAGAAAGCAAGCTTATGCAGCATCAGCCAAAAAAAAAAAAAACCTTCCACTTCACCTCCGTTTGTTCGAAATACCTGTCCAGCTGAGCCTTAAATTTATTTAGGCTATCAACTTCCACAACAAGCGATGGAAGTCTGTTCCACCAACCAACTACCCGCTGGCTAAAGGCAAATTTCCGCACATCTGTCTTTCCTCAAAAGGTCTTTTAGTGATTTTGGCCTAATTATAACCATTCTTCCAGTAAAATATCATGTAGCTGTGACAGAGTTGAAGAAAGAGGATTTTGTTGCCAGAAAGCTCTGTCCAGCATATCCCACACATTCTCTGTGTGGGATATGCTATTGAAATAGGGCAGTTCAAAGCTTGGTTGAATTCAGATATTATTTGCTGCGCACTGGATATCCTATTTTTCTGTACGGTCCTCCTTAGAGTACGACAGCTTCACTCTTGAAGTATTGTTTTTCTGCCACATTTATGCCTTTGAGGGTGAAAGAACTGCTTGCTTTCCAGTAATTAAAAACCTTTGAGATAGATGCTTTTGAGAAACCAGTTATGTCTTTCATTTCTTGAATTGTAGCTCCTGCTGAACATGATCACACATTTTCCCCATTCTAGCAAATAGTCTTTGCGGTCTTTATACTCAGTGATGCTACACATCATCACCCCATGTCACAGTTTTATTTGCATCTATATGTGTATTTGCATTTCTTCTGTCTGTGTCTTAATAAAAGGTTTTTTTTTGGCCAGTGTGTGTATATTGACTTCTTAATTTTGAGTGCATATTTGCATGTTTTTTATTTATCACTTGTAGGAGTTTACATCTAAATTTGCATTTTGTGGTGGCCATAGCAAATGGTGCCCCTTGAAAAGATAGTGCTTGTAAACTTCTATTTCTTTTTATGCCAATTTTTATTAGTGCTCATTTTTTTTGGATATGGGTATATGTCTCTTTGGGCAAGGAACCATGTGTTTACTCCTCCAAGAGTGAGTATTGCTTTGATCCTTCTCTTTTCTATTCTTATAATCTTTTTTTTTTTTTTTTTTTTGTTTAAATTTTATTGTGCAACAATAACCTTTGTTGAATGTTATTGTGGTACATTCTTACATACATATACAAATGGGGGGAAAGACAATAAATCATATAGGTCCCCTTCAGGTTCAAAATGGTGAAATCACACACAATCCATCCATAGTTGAATGGGTATTTTGCATTAGTTTTAAAGATTTAATTAAAGTTTTCCAGTTTTAAAGTAAAGGCACATTTGAACTTGTGGAGGGGAGTACAGAAAAAGAAAACTCAGATCAGACAAGGTACCAACAGATCCGGACACAACACACATAAAAACTACAATACACATATATGACTGGTTTGGTCCATTGCCACTGTTAGCATCCATGATACAGCCATGGGCCAAACCAGTCATATATGTGTATTGTAGTTTTTATGTGTGTTGTGTCCGGATCTGTTGGTACCTTGTCAACTGGTCAGTTTGCTAGCAGGAAGCAATGATCACTTTAAAAGCTGCTTCCTAGTACCTGCCCCCTACTGTGGGGAGGGAGGCCAGCTATAGTACTCTTACCAGGCTGCCACAGTTCCAGGTGATGCTTGAGGCTATCCTTTGAAAACCTGAAATAAGAATTCAGTATGGAAAGGAGTGGAAGAAAGTAGAAGTTGGTGGGGAAAAAAAGTAGATAGCAGATGGGAAGGGAGTGAGAGGCTTCCCCAAGGAAAGAGGAAGAGCGAAGAAACATGCTAGTTACAGGGTCGTAGACTTTCTTATCCTATCACATTAAAAGTGATAGGATAAGAAAGATTTGGTGTAATGACATGAGCAGACATGAAGTTTTCCTTGTGGTGTAAACAGGCAGGCAGGGAGGCTGAAGGTGTTCTTTCAGTAATCTATAGGACCTTTGTTAGCAAGGAGAAGGATGTTATTATTATTCTTCTTCTTTAGAAAATGATGATATGACCATATTCGGAATATTTTGTCCAGATTTGAAAGACTCTCCAATAGAGCTTAACAAAAGATCCAAATTGTCTGAAGAAGAGCACTTAATTAGTTAATTGTGCTACAGATTGTTACTATGAGTAACATCTTAGCAGATATGGGCTGCCGAGCATGGAACTAGACACCTTAGGATGACCTGATAAAGTTGTTTAGGGCTCTTAAAATAATAAGAAAAATGAATGAGGGGCTGCATATTTGTGTTGTCAGGTGAATCTAGAACAAGGGAAGCATGCATATAAAATTTTTGGGAGAGCGGAAATTAGTTCTCATGAAGTTTCACCCTTACACAGTATATGTGTGCTTTTGATTATTGGATTAAGGTAGTTGTGATAGTGAATTTGACAAAGTTCAAGGCAGAATTGGATAGTTACTTTTTAGCAATGGGCAAATTATGTTCAGTCAAGGATTTTTTTCTTTTTGATGAGGAATAAGTTCACTTCTTTTTATTTTGGTGATTGAAACAAATCAGTAGTTGGCATTACATCAGAAAAGCCTATCAACTATCCACTAGCCTTTGGCTAGCAGGTAGTTGATTGGTGGAACAAGCTTCCATCTTTTGTTGTGGAAGCTAACAGCCTAAATAAATTTAAGACTGAGCTGGACAGGCATTTGGAACGAATGGAGGGGTGAAATGGGAGCAATTTTTTTTTGGCTGATGCTTTATAAGCTCGCTTTCTTGCATTATATGCCTCTACTAATGCTAAAGCAAGTGAGCTGCAGATGGAAATTGGCATCAAGATTAGAGCTGAGATCAAACATTTTTGTGAATGAATTAGAAAGTTTTGGTAGGTTTCTTTTAGCAGATAAGTGTAAGTGAGCTGGAGAATATCAACTTTTTGTATTACTGTTTTTTGAAAATGTTCTTTAGTTTGTTCTATATTTGTTATTTAATGTCACTTTAACATACAACAATTTAGGAAATCCATTGGAGCGTATATTAGTATTTTGCTACATAGCATTTAGGAACATATATTTTTGTTCTTAGTTTCTGTTCTTTGTTCTTATTTAGATAATTAAAATATCTGGATATAGACATATTCTGATATTTTAATTCAGATTAAAATATCTGAATATGTCTCAGAGAAATATTCTATACATTGATAGTGAATTGTAACTTGCATATGCCATTTTCAGAAATAAAAATGCATTTAATTCCTGTGGTACATTATTTAAACATAATCTGATTCTACTTGTAGCCCATGCTGGCCAAATTGTTATTAATTCCTCTGAAGAATTATTGGAAGATCCTGTACTACCTCTTGCCGAAAAGATTTATAATAGGGCAGAGGCTGCCTTTCACAAAGAGGAATTGATGCGAGGTTATTTAAAATCATCTACTGAAGATACTTCACAAGTAGAAGGTCAACTTCAAGATGTGAGTAACATTTCCAGACAGGATATAATACTATTTAAATTTTGCTATGAAATATAGTATGTCCACCTCCTCCTCCTCCTCCTCTTCTTATTCTAATTATGTGGCATTTTATGAAATTGAACTGTGTAGGAGTTTATGAACCTGACAATTCTTAAAACGCTTAAGCTTTTTATGAACTATCAATCAATGAGGCTTTTCCAGAGTTTTCTAGGGCATACTCATTCTTGATTGGATTGATATCCCAGGGGGGGCTTGTCTTGTTTTATATTTTTAATGTTCTACATTTCTTGTTTTTCGTTTTTTTTTTTTTTTTATTATTATGTTTCTGTTACATAATGTAAAGCACTCACTCTGTGTTAAAAAAATATTAATGTGGTGAGAATTAATCAAAAGTGTTTGTTCACATTACAAAATCCATATACATTTCTGTTTGCATTTCTGCCAACTGTTCTCATTGGAACTAATACATTACTGAAGAAACAAGAAAAAAATAGAACAAGGAATGATGAGAACAATAGATTTTACTATTATAAGGGACCCCCAGTATCTGAGTATTCATTATTCGAGTCCCCACAGTTACGAGATTGCAAATAACACATAAAAAAAAAAATGAAAACATAAAAAATATAATCGTACAGGCACTCCTCGACTTATGTACTTAATAGGGTTTTTTTTATGTATGTAAGTCTGTTTTGTACATAAGTCCAACTTCGGTCTTCTAGATACGAAATACATGTACAATACAGTACAACGCACTGAGATTATAACCCCAACAAACTTCATCGCGTACAGCATTTTACGATTCGTAACCGAGTTAAATGAAGTTGAAAAAATATACAATGAATAATAATGTAGCTTACAGTATTTATTCAAAACTAATTAATCTAAATATGATACGTAATTTAATTTAATCTTCAATCAAATCACTTTACGATAGACTCTCCATAAGAGAAATATTATCTACTGGCTATAAAAGTAAAGATATAGAGCACAAATTTACACTTTATTTCCACCAATTAAGCCGGTCATCGTGATCACGTGTGCGAACTGAATTTTAATTGTATTAAACAGCTATTCTAATAAGCAAAAATAGGAGGAATATTATTCACAGGCTATAAAAATAAAATATACGCTTTATTTCCTCCACTTAACAAATTAAATGATTCATTAAAATCAGAAGAATATTTCCCACAGGTTAGCAAAATAAAAATAAATTTTTATTTTTATTATATTATATTTTATAAAAAATAAATATGTACATAGCTTAATTAATATGTACTGTAATATGACCATACTAACTAGGTGATGTTTCTGTTTACTGACATTTGGGGGGGGTTAAAATTTAAAACATTAAAAAAGATAAGCAATCAATAACAAAGAACATGGCACACACAAATTGCAACTAACACGATAAAGTTATTACTCCATATCTCACGTTTTTTCAAGTGAGATACAGAGTAACAACTTTACGAAGCTCAAAAAATGGGAATGAAGAGAAGATTTTGACAATTTATTTATGTTTTTTTTATATGATTGAAGATTTCAGTGGAGGGGGAACTCATTTCACCATAATAACGTAAAATTCCACAGAATTCCAGCTATCAGTATCATTGCAAATGCAATAAGATCGAGTTTACTACCCTTTTATAATTGATTGCACTAACAGAAAAGCCCAATAAACCGGAAACTGTTAATTGTTTTTAATGTTTTATGGTAGTGATCTCCAGAAATCTGCTTTGGAAAAATATCACGAAGGCGTTCAAAATTGATTCTTTTAACCAAACATAGTGATACGTACAAAGCACAAACCAACAGCTTTGTGCTTTGTACGTATCTGCAAGTTGTACATAAGTCATTTATATATAAGTAGAGGAGTGCCTGTACTTTGTTTTGACTTGCGTTGAAGCATGCCCACTACACACTTGACTTTCTGTCCTGCTCTTCCTGTGAGTGTCCTGTTGACTTGACTCCCTCTATTTACAGTCAGTTTCTCATTTACTGTTGCTTGTAGTAGATGTATCTGATATTTTCGATAATTTTAACGTTAAGTGAATTCTTAGTTTTCTTATTTTTATTAACCATGCATTCAAAGTGAAGTTCTGATGATAAAACATCACACAAAAAAAAAAAAAAGAAAAGACAATGCAAAAGTTATGGTTTAGATGTTAATTTAGAAGTTATACATCATAAAAGAAGTGGAGAATGAGTATTCGATATTGTGCACTCCCTTGAGATCCCAGAAACAACAATTCACACCATCCTAAATAATGAAGGAAATATTGAAAGCAGAGCAAAGAATATGATTTGGCATTCTGAGGTTAAATAGTGTAACTTCAATAAATTTTACCTAACCTTACATTGTTCAACATATCATAATAAAAAATGTTTAATAAAATAATTGTCTCATTTTTCAGTTCTTTTAATCCATTTTTACTATGTACAAGTACATAACACACATTACTAAAATGTGTTTGGTTCCCATTTTAAGTAAAAATTTCTATGAACCAATTTTCCTTGGATAACATGGACCCCTATATTTCAATTACTGTATTATTTTAATGCTGCATTATGTCTGTATTTCTTTAGTCATAAGCATTGGTAATGAAAATTTAGGTTTCCTAACCTGTGACTCAGGTAACACATGCTCCCTGGAAAATGTGTACATGCAAAATTAAATTTACAAATGGTCTTTATCTTGAACATTAGCTCCGAGTAAGAAAAATAGCAGTTCTGTATTTGGATAACTAATAAATAAAAGTCACAAAAGAATACATTTTACAGCTGTCAAAACTCTCATATTCTTTATACATCTAGAAGTTCAAACCATGGAATAAGTTGTATCTAGTTATATGTACATTTCTTTTATCAGCTCAAGAGATTAAATACCTAAGTTTGCATTTAGAATTCCTATTAAGTTTGCCAGAGTTTCAAATAGACCTTCATATTTGATCTCTTTTTCATTACATCTTTCCATCCTTTGTTAACAGCAATTCATTCTTATCCAGCAATGCACAGAAACATTCATAGTTGGTTATATAAGTTTATCTGCGAGCCATCTATTATATAATTGACCATTTTCTATTGTATTTGTGTGTTATGTATGAACTTCATTATCATGATTATTTATCCAGCGAGTGGTTAATTGCCGGAATAAACTTTTAGAGGGAATGGATATGTGAAATTTTTTTTTTTTTTTTTGGCTTATGTAGCTTATGCTACATAAGCTAATACTCTTGCTTCCTTGCATTACATACCTCCGTTGCTACTACGACTACTATTATTATAATGTAAATTCTTTGCTGAGAAATCACCTTGAAATTTGAAACTGCTTCTATCTGGGCAACATTAGAATTATTCTGTGGAATGATACCTCAGAAAATTGAAAGGATAACATATAAAACTGGCCATAGTTATACTGACAAACACATGTGCAAAGATATAAATTATACAGCCTAACTTATTTAATGGTACATCAAATAAGGTACATTCCTTGGTAAGAGTACCATTTTGTTCACCTCAACAATCTCTGTCCATCTCTGCACCCATTCCAGCAGATTCACATCCTTCCTTAAATGAGGCCTCCAGACCTTTATGCAGTATTCAAGATGTGGCTTAACCATTGCCTTATATAATGGGATAATCACTGCTTTGTCCCACTAGCAAAGTTCCTGTATATCATAGACAAAACTGTGAGCCGCCCTGGTAGCCTGTCTTGCACTTCTCAGAAAATGGCATACCTGACTGCATAATTACCCCCAGATCTTTTTCATTTTCTTCTATACTGAGTGTAGTACCACATAGTTTGTATGTTAATCTGGGATTACTGCTATCCATATGAAGTACCTTGTATTTGTCAATTGCCACTTCTTGGCCCATCTGCCTTAATTGTCTAGATCTTGTTGCAGTTAATGTCATTTTACCACCCTTCCAACCTTTGAAAACTTAGGCATTAAGTCTGATATACCTTCATTAATATCATTAATAAATTTTGAAAACAACAATGGGCCCAGCATCAAATCCTGGGGAACTCCACTAATAACATTAATCCATAAAGAGCAGTGTCCATTGATAATCATTCTCTATCTTCTCCCACTCAACCATCCTTTTATCCAAAACAGTAAGTCCTGAAGTCCAAGTGTATGATATTGATGAAAGTATATCATTTGTTTATTATTATTTTTTGCATCCACTTACTTTGTTATTGCATCATAATATAATATCCAATAATATTGGTCAGATAAGTTCGCCTGTTAACAAATCCTTGCTGTGACTGTAGTATTATATAGTTAATATTTTTACTTAATTTACTTAATCATTTAGGTAATTTTAATTAAAAATATTCCCTTCAGGAATAATAACCCATAAATTATTCCATAAAAGTTGATTTATTTATTACTATTCATTCTGATTATTACACAATATTACTATACACTTATTACACTTTACATTTTCCCACAGGAATACAGTATGTTGGTGAGAGATGTTTATGCATACTATCCATTGCTGATTAAATATGTTGACCTGCAGAGGTAAATTTAAATTTTCAGTATTTATAATGTTATCAGTATTTCTCTATTTCTGTTTTTATATTATTATTTGCTTCTAAATTTTTTTATTCTCTAGAGCCCATTGGTTGAAACACAATATCAAAGAAGCAGAGACAGTATATAACTATGTTGCTCACATCTTCAACATATGGTCCAAGTCACAGGTAAATACTTCATTTTTTTTGTATATTTATAATATTGATGTAGTTTTGTTCAAGTTTTGTAATTAAAAATAATCCTTGATATTTTTAGTAGCTAACACTCATAATCTTTCCTCAACAACAACCATTCAAAGTACATAATTAATGTTAATAGTTTTTTAGGTACAGTCATCTGTATATTTCTTTTCATTCCCATGGCCATTCTCAACTGCGTGTTATTTTGCATTAAAAGAATGTGAAATGTGATGAGCTGTTATTTCTGTTTCTGCTTCCGTTGGTTGAGATGCTGTTTTAAATCTTCAGATCCTAATAGTTCTCAGATTATGCCGGTTTAATTCTTGTGTGGATAAAATCCTGTAACCCTAAAAGAAATTCCACCCTAAAATTTCATCTTCTATCCAAGCTATGGTTTTCCCAGTAAATATGCTAAATCTGTTCAGTATAAGAATATAGCATATAAAAGTGGCTTGCATCTAAATCTTCACCTTTATCTTCTGTATTTTATAATACTTATAAAACAGCTGTAAAACATTTTATAAAACAGCTGTAAGCAAGTTATTAATAAATGCAAACTAAATTTTGAAAAGGCTAAAAGTAGAAAACTTGTTTTTGTTCATATGGTAATTGAGCTTTTTAGTTCCTTGCCAAAACTATTGACTACAACTTCTCTTCACCTATCTTACTGCTTTTGTAATAATATCTTAGTTTTGTTGCATCCTCATCTAAAGATAAAGCTCACTTATTAGCATCTCACTTTTACTTTTAACTTTTGCATTGATGATACTGGCACCAAAAGAATGAAATACCAAATGCATTCCATTCATTAGACATCTGACAGGTGGACTTCAGAAGAGTCCTGAACAACCTTGATGCCAAGAAATCTCTATGCTCTGGCATTTTGTGACTTGTTCTCAAAACACAAAACAGAATTATACCCACAGGCTTACTTGTGTTTTGTGTTGCCTTTTTATGTTGTCTTATTCCACTTCTGTTTTTTTGGAAGTAGTAGTAGTAGTAGTGGCATGTGATGCAAGAAAGCTAGTGTATGAGCTTATGCAGCCTCAGCCAAAAAAAAAATCACACCATTCCCTCCAAATGCCTGTCCAGTTCCTCCTTAAATTTATTCAACCTATCAACTTCCACAACGACAGATGGAAGTTTGTTCCAACAATTAACCACCCGCTGGCTAAAGGCAAATTTCCGCACATCTATTCTACATCCATCTTTTCTTAATTTGAATTTATGCCCCCTTAGGTTCGTAATCTGAACAAGTGGAAGGATCCCATCAGAATTCAGCGTGCTCAACTCATTCAAGGCCTTATACACCTCAATCAGATCACCGCACAAGTGCCTAGTCTCCAGCCACTGCAATTTGCAGGCAGAACTTAAGCCTCTCTTAGTAAGAGGATCCCTTCACCCTCACCAACTTGTTGCCCTTCTCTGTACACGCTCAAGCAAAAATGGAAGTTTGTGCATATCCAGCCTTTTCATTTATAAAACAGGTCACAAATGCCTCCTACCCATATATCATCCCATTGTACTTATTCCATCTCTTTCCAAAGTAATGGAGAAATTCTATCAAAACTGTCAACTCTCACTGTTTTGAAATCTTCCATCTAATAATCACCAATATCATTTCATTGGTGTCGATTCACCAGTGATATCTTAGCTTATGTTACTCATCTTTGGATAAATTTGATGAAATAGTTTGGAAATTCAAACAGCTTCTCTCAGTGTTTCTAAGGTTTTGATCATGTTTGATTGCTATGATTGCTCATTGCAAGTGATGGAGCAGGTGGTTGAAGAATCCTCTGATGTCAGCCATTGGATATATGTAACTTCTTGTAAAATCATGTTGGATCAGCCATTGAATATATGTAACATCTTGTAAATCTTGTAAATTGAGGAAAGACAGATGTAGGATAGACGTGCGGAAATTTGCCTTTAGCCAGCGGGTGGTTGGTTGGTGGAACAGACTTCCATCCCTTGTGGTGGAGGTTGATAGCCTAAATAAGTTTAAGGCTCAGCTGGACAGGTATTTTGAATAAACAGAGGGGTGAAGAGGAAGTGGGTTTTTTTTTTTTTTTTTTTGGCTGATGCTGGATAAGCTTGCTTTCTTGCATCAAATGCCTCTACTAATGCTAATGCTAAATCATGGGATACATATAAAATTAACAGGTGACACAGAAGCCTATGGTAGATATAAGCTAGTCTGTAACCAAGTCACAAAGGAGGTTAGGCAGGCAAAGGCTGATTACGAGAAATCTTTAGCAAAGGATGCAAAGAAAAACAGCAAAGAGTTATTTACTTATGCAAACTTTAGAAGGAAGGGAGGAATCAGATTGATATACTTCATACCGATGGTTCAACTGTTGATGATCCTGCTCAGGTAGCTAGCAAACTGAATGAGTATTTTGCATCTACATTTACACACAAGGAGGTACTGAGGGACGGGAATGCCAGAGGTGAATTAAACCCTGGCAGTGAGCTAAATGATTCTGTAATAACTAAGAGCAAAGAGGAGCAGAAACTGTTGAAGATAAACATAAGAAAGGCACCTGGGGTGGATGGAATCTATTCAGTTAAATTAAAGGAGGCAGAAAAGGAAGTAAGCAAACCCTTAGCCATAATTATGAGAGCTTCATTGGACCCAGGGCAGGTACCCATGGACTGAAGATGCACAAATGTGACCCTAATTCACAAAGGAGGATCAAAGGGTGACATAAGTAATTACACACCTGTTAGTGTAACTTCTGTTCCAGGGAAATTAATGGAGACACTGGTCAAAGAAACATTACACGATCATCTAGACAAGACTTCAGTTATTAGCATTAGCATTAGCATTAGTAGAGGCATTTGATGCAAGAAAGCAAGCTTATGCAGCATCAGCCAAAAAAAAAAAAAAAAAAAAAACCCACTTCCACTTCACCCCTCTGTTCGTTCAAAATACCTGTCCAGCTGAGCCTTAAACTTATTTAGGCTATCAACCTCCACCACAAGGGATGGCAGTCTGTTTAACCAACCAACCACCCGCTGGCTAAAGGCAAATTTCCGCACGTCTATCCTACATCTGTCTTTCCTCAATTTGAATTTATGCCCTCTCAGGTGAATTTTCTGAGCTAGAGGAAGAATCCCATCAGCATTGAGCATGCTTAAACCATTCAAGGCTTTATACACCTCTATCAGATCACCTCGCTGGTGCCTAGTCTCCAGACACTGTAATTTGCAAAACTTAAGCCTTTCTTCGTAAGAGCACCCCTTTGTTCCATTCACTAATCTTGTTGCCCTTCTCTGTACTCGTTCCAGCAGCTCTACATCCTTCTTGAAATGAGGCCTCCAGACCTGTATACAGTACTCTAGGTGTGGCCTGACCATTGCTTTATACAATGGAATAATCACCTCCTTATCCCTGCTGGAAAAATTCCTGTATATCATTGACAATACTCCATGAGCTACTCTTGCAGCCCGTCTGCACTGCTCAGAGAACTTCATATCTGCCTGCACAATCACCCCCAAGTCCCTTTCATTCTCTACCACTGTCAGTGTAGTACCACAGAGTTGATACGTTGCTCTGGGGTTGCTGTTTCCCATGTGTAGTACTTTACATTTGTCAATGTTAAACTTCATTTGCCACCTCTCAGCCCATCTGCTCAACCTTTCCAGATCCTGTTGCAGCAGCATAGTGTCAGTAGTGTCCTTGACAACCCTGCCAACCTTTGTATCATCTGCAAACTTGGACATTAAGCTTGATATACCATCATCAATATCATTTATAAATACAGAAAACAATAATGGACCCAACACTGAGCCCTGAGGGACTCCACTAATAACATTAGTCCACGATGAGCAGTGTCCATTGATTACCACTCTCTGTCTTCTCCCCCTTATAGTAGTAGTAGTAGTAGTAGTGGCATACGATGCAAGAAAGCAAGTGTATGAGCTTATGCAGCATCAGCCAAAAAAAAAAATCACACCATTTCCTCCAAATGCCTGTCCAGTTCCTCCTTAAATTTATTCAACCTATCAACTTCCACAATGACAGATGGAAGTTTGTACCAGCAATTAACCACCTGCTGGCTAAAGGCAAATTTTCACACATCTATTCTACATCCATCTGTCCTTTCTTAATTTGAATTTATGCCCCCTTAGGTTCGTAATCTGAACAAGTGGAAGGATCCCATCAGAATTCAGCGTGCTCAACCCATTCAAGGCCTTATACACCTCAATCAGATCACCGCGTAGATGCCTAGTCTCCAGCCACTGCAATTTGCAGAACTTAAGCCTCTCTTGGTAAGAGGATCCCTTCATTCCACTCACAAATCTTGTTGCCGTTCTCTGTACACGCTCAAACAAATCTACATCCTTCCTAAAATCAGGCCTCCAGACCAGTACGCAGTACTCAAGGCATGGCCTGACCATTGCCTTATACAGAGGGACAATCACCTCCTTTTCCCTGCTAGCAAAATTCGTATATATCATTGACAAAACCCCATGACCTGCCCTGGCAGCCTGTCTGCATTGCTCAGAAAACTTTATATCTGACTGCACAATTACTCCCAGGTCTTTTTCATTTTCTACCACCTTAAGCGTAGTAACACAGAGTTGGTACGTTTCTCTGGGGTTACTTCTACCCATATGAAGTACTTTGCATTTGTCAAGATTAAACTTCAGTTGCCACTTCTTAGCCCATCTTCCCAAATTATCTAGATCCTGTTGCAGTAGCACACTGCCATTACTGTCATTAACAACCTTGCCAACCTTTGTATCATCTGCAGACTTCGACATTAAGCCTGATATACCTTCATCAACATCATTGATAAATATACAAAACAACAGTGGACCTAGCACTGAACCCTGTGGGACTCCACTAATAACATTAGTCCACGAAGAGCAGCACTCATTGATTACCACCCTCTGTCTTCTCCACTTAACCATCCTTTTATCCATTGTAGCAACTTACCCTTAATACCATTCTGCTCCAATTTGTACAATAGTCTTCCATGCGCAACAGTGTCAAAAACTTTCCTGTATTCCAAATATATGATATCAAAATTATTTTTTGCATCCAGTTCCTTTGTAACCACATCATAATAACCATTCAAATTTGTCAGACAAGACTTTCCCTTAACAAACCCATGCTGTGTCTGAATTATTGCTGCAGTCTTGTCTAGATGATCCTGCAATGCATCTTTAACCAGTGACTCCATTATTTTACCTGGAACAGAAGTTAAACTAACTGGTCTGTAATTATTCGTGTCACCCTTCGATCCCCCTTTGTAAATTTGGGATACATTTGCACATCTCCAGTCTGTGGGAACCTCCCCTGAGTCCAAGGATGCTCTCATAATTATGGCTAAGGGTTTGCTTAGTTGCTTTGCCGCCTCCTTTAATATAACTGGATAGATCTCATCCATCCCAGGTGCTTTTCTTATGTTTAACTTCAACAATTTCTCCTCCACTTTGCTTTCAGTTATTACAAAATCATTAAGTATCCTGCTACAATTTTATAACCTTTGATAATTTGATAACAGTTTGAGAACGGAGTAGCCTGTGCGGACGTACATTTTTGCTGCTCCTGGAACAGGGAAGTTTTTTCTGATTTATTTTCTGTTTTATTAGCTTAAATTGGCATGTTAACTTATTTTCTAGAGTAGCTTTATATTCCTATTTACGATACTTAGTTTAAAGTAACTTAGATAGAGATTTTGTAGGTATTACTTAGTATTGGTAAGGGTATCAAATCCACGTGTTTACCATTCGTAAATTGCCACCATTGTTACGCGATACAAAATATCTCGAACTAGATAGCATACACTTAATATAGTATAGTACATAATATTATCAATTAATCAGTAAAATCTATTAATTTTGTTGAACTTCATTGTCAATTAATTTGTACTTTTAACTATACATATAACGACTTAGGTTACATAACATAAATAATTAGTAAAAATAAATAATTAATACTTAACTTGATACGGAAGTTATATAAAGGGATTTCGTAGATAACACTCGATACTGAAACATAAATATAGCGTTATAACTGTGTTGGAATACAAGTTTAGGGTTTTAATTTTGTACTGAAATTGAAATTTTATTGAAATTAAATTGAAATCATGACTCAGACCAGAGCAGAAAAGCAAAAGGCTCAAGCTAATGGGAGTGCTGTGGCTCAGGGGAGAACTGAGGGGGGCAGTTGCCCTCTGAATCACAGCCTTTTAAAATGCACTACTTGCTTGATGTTTGTGGAGCAGTCGGGTATGGGACATGATACTGCCATGGGGGATGTCTTTGTGTGTGCGCGCGATGCAAAGAGTGTAAGGAAATCAGGCGACAACTCAGCATTGTTATGGGCCTATATGAGAGCTTGAAGGACAGGGTGGATACCCTCAAAGGATTAAAAGTGAGGGCCCATCAAGCTCTCATCTGCCCAAACCAATGCCAGAGCTTGCACTTGGTCATCATGCAACACAGCGGCAGCCCCCAAGGCAGAATGCGCTGGTCCCAAAGGAACTAGTAGTTGTTGGTGACTCTATTGTCAGAGAAACGGGGAACATGCTTTGTAAAAAGGATAGTTGGAACAGGACCAGGGTGTGTCTGCCAGGGGAAAAGGTTGATGACGTTGTAGAGTGGATATCATCTTTTAAGGGCACAAAAGGTGATATAGTTGTACACGTTGGCACTAATGATATTAAGAGTAGGAGACAGGTGGAATTACTTAACAAGTACAGGTCACTGTTGAAAAAAAGCCGTGAATTAGGGTTGAATTTGAAAGTGTCTGCAATTCTGACCAGACATGATAGGAGAGAGTATATGATAAGAGCCCTGTCGATCAATTCGGCCCTGGAAAGATTGTGCAAGGCTCAAGGGGTAGAATTTTTTTCAGCCTGGTCTGTACTTGTTAACAGGAGAGATTGCTTCTCCAGGGATTCGATACACTTAAATAGAAAGGGTGCAAGAATGTTTGCTGATGCTATCAAGGCACTGTTAGGTGGGTCAGAAAACTGCTAGATTGGGGAGATACAAGGACTAATAGATTAACAGTAGCCACTGGCAGAGGTGAAAGTGATTCTTGCACTGCTTCTATTGTAATGAGCAGCAGCCTGGAAAATAAGGTGCAGAATATTTCAGAGACCGCTGGGAATCATTGGGGTACAAATAAACACATGGGTTGTGTTAGGGTAGCTAAGAAAAAGAACAGGTGCATGTATACTTGCGTGTACACCAATGCTAGTAGTTTAGTAAATAAATTTGATGAATTTGAGGTATTGCTCAAAACATCAAAGGCAGATATTGTTGAGATTTCAGAGACGTGGTGTCACACAGATATAAGGAATGCAGAACTGGAATTTGGGGAGTGCAATGTCTGCAGAAAGGACAGACAGGATAGGAAGGGAGGAGGGGTTATGCTATTAGTTAAGAAATACATAAAATCAATCCAAGGAAGTGAAGCCAGTCAACATCACTGTAGAGTGCAGTGTCGAGTCAGTTTGGTGTGACATAAGCATTGGGAGATCAAAATTGAGAGTAGGAGTGTGCTATAGGCCTAATGACTCTGATGAGTATAATAAGAAACTCTACAGGGAAATGGAGTGGGCCAGTAAATCGGAGAGTCTTATTATGGGGGATTTTAATTTCCCAGATATTGACTGGAATTTGGAGGCTGGTTACTCACACACTAGCAAGGCTTTTGTGGATTTATTGGATGATTCTTTTCTACATCAGCATGTTCGGGAGACAAATAGAGGGAGTAATACTCTTGATTTGATTATCAGTAGCAATTCTTCATGCATTAAGAATCTGCAGATAAATGAACCACTAGGTGGCAGGGATCACAGTGTGCTGAAGTGGGATTTACTCAAAGAGGTAACTACCATTAGGGGTAAAGGGAAGGGTTATTGCTTTCGTAAAGGCGACTACAATGGACTGAGACAGTATTTAAATTCTATATAGTGGGCCCAACTGATGATGTTACCAACAGCGAATTCAAAATGGGAAGCATTCAAAGAACTTATCTTGGAAGCTACTAGGCTTTACATACCAACTAAGAAATATTGTTCAAGATTTAGGCCTAAGTGGATGTCAGATGAACTAATGAGGCATATGGCAGAGAGGAAAAATGCATGGGATACATACAAATTAACACGTGACACAGAAGCCTATGATAGATACAAGTTGATCTGTAACCAAGTTACAAAGGAGGTTAGGCAGGCGAACGCAGATAACGAGATATCTTTGGCAAGGGATGCAAAGAAAAACAGCAAAGAGTTCTTTATTTATGTAAACTCTAGAAGGAAGGGGATGAATCAGATTGGTCCACTTGATATTGATGGGTCAACTGTTGATGATCCTGCTCAGGTAGCTAACAAACTAAATGAATATTTTGCATCGACATTCACACATGAGGAGTTATTCAGGGAAGGGAATGCCAGTGGTGTATTCAACTCGGGCAGTAAGCTAGAGAATCTTGTAATAACTGAGAGTAAAGTGGAGGAGAAATTGTTGAAGATAAACACAAGAAAGGCACCTGGGGTGGATGGAATCTATCCAGTTATATCACAAAGGAGGATCAAAGGCTGACACAAGTAATTATAGACCTCTGAGTTTAACTTCTGTTCCAGGAAAATTAATGGAGGTACTGGTTAAAGAAACACTGCAGGATTATCTAGACAAGTCTTCAGTTATAGCCCGGACACAGCATGGTTTTGTTAAGGGTAAGTCTTGCCTGACCAATTTGATTGGATACTATTATGCAGTCACAAAAGAACTGGATGCAGGGAATAACTTTGATATTATATACTTGGATCTTAGAAAGGCTTTTGACACTGTTGCACATGGAAGACTGCTGCACAAATTGGAGCAGTGTGGCATTGGAGACAAATTGCTGCTGTGGATAAAGGAATGGTTGAGGGGGAGAAGACAGAGAGTGGTAATCAATGGACACTGCTCATCGTGGACTAATGTTATTAGTGGAGTCCCTCAGGGTTCAGTATTGAGTCCATTATTGTTTTCTGTATTTATAAATGACATTGATGATGGTATATCAAGCTTAATGTTCAAGTTTGCAGACGATACGACGGTTGGCAGGGTTGTCAAGGACACAACTGACACTATGCTGCTGCAACAGGATCTGGAAAAGTTGAGCAGATGGGCTGAGAGGTGGCAAATGAAGTTTAACATTGACAAATGTAAAGTACTACATATGGGAAACAGCAACCCCAGAGCAACGTATCAACTCTGTGGTACTACACTGATAGTGGTAGAGAATGAAAGTGACCTGGGGTGTTTGTGCAGGCAGATATGAAGTTCTCTGAGCAGTGCAGACGAGCTGCAAGAGTAGCTTATGGTGTATTGTCAATGATATATAGGAATTTTTCTAGCAGAGATAAGGAGGTGATTATTACCTTGTATAAGGCAATGGTCAGGCCACACCTAGAGTACTGTATACAGGCCTGGAGGCCTCATTTCAAGAAGGATGTAGAGCTGCTGGAACGAGTACAGAGAAGGGCAACATGATTAGTGAATGGAACAAAGGGGTGCTCTTACGAAGAAAGGCTTATGTTTTGCAAATTATGGAGACTAGGCACCGGTGAGGTGATCTGATAGAGGTGCACAAAGTCTTGAATGGTTTGAGCATGCTCAATGCTGATGGGATTCTTCCTCTTGCTCAGAATAATCACCTGAGAGGGCATAAATTCAAATTGAGGAAAGACAGATGTAGGATAGACGTGCGGAAATTTGCCTTTAGCCAGCGGGTGGTTGGTTGGTGGAACAGACTTCCATCCCTTGTCGTGGAAGTTGATAGCCTAAATAAGTTTAAGGCTCAGCTGGACCGGTATTTTGAACGAACGGAGGGGTGAAGTGGAAGTGGTTATTTTTTTCTTTTTTTTTTTTTTTTTTTTTGAAGCTTGCTTTCTTGCATCAAATGCCTCTACTAATGCTAATGCTAAAACCTTCTGCCATTTTCAAACCTTAATAATTCCTAATGTGTGAATGTAGATGCAAAATACTCATTTAGTTTGTTTGCTATCTGAGCAGGATCATCAACACTCGAACCATCGATGTCAAGTGGACCCATCAGATTCATTCCCTTCCTTTTAGAGTTTATATAAATAAAGAAATCCTTGCTGTTTTTCTTAGCATCTTTTGCCAAGGATTTCTCGTAATCTGCCTTCGCCTGCCTAACCTCCTTTGTGACCTGATTACAGACTAGCTTATATCTGCCATAGGCTTCTGAGTCGCTTGAAAATTTATATGCATCCCATGCATTTTTCTTCTCTGTTACGAGTCTCAGCCCTTCCGGTCAACCCTTCCCCATCTCTTCCATCATGCAGTATGACTGATGACTTTTGAGGTTATGATGAACATCATGGCGAGATCTAATCTTCTTTTACATTTCGAGGGAACAGCTCTAAAACAGTGTTCGCAGGCCAGCCGCTAGTTAGTACACCGGACCGAACCTATTGGTAACTCTTTAGGAGGCTTCCGGATCAGCTAGTATATAAACTTACTAGCTCTTCTCTGCCAGATAGTGACTGCAGGGAGTCTCAGTAGTGTGTATGCAGGGGGCATCCTCGAGCCAACGTTATGTAAACTGGATATATTCTTATATGTCTATGCCATATACAAAAATTTCATTATTTCATACAGCATGTGCCCCCCCCCCCCCCACTTTTTCTTACTATTGAATACACCATGAATTATCAAACTAATAGGGTAAGCTTATCTGCGAAAAGATATAAACCTCCCAAACACTTCCTAGTTCATTTCACAAACATACGTGGTCTCAATTCTAATCTCAGTGACATCCATTTCCACTTGCAGTCTGCCAAACCCCATGTACTTTTCTGATGGAATCTTAGTTATTGGTTGATTCAATCACTGCTCATCTCAGTTGCCCAAATTATTCCCTGTATGATACCTTTCATGTCAAAGGTGGTACTTGTGCATGTGTCCATTCCGATATTCCCTGTCAGAGACTTGATAATTTGGAATCTCCTCTTTTTGATCTTCTCTGACTTACAATCTCTCTACGTCATTGTGTCAAATTCATCTGTTGTCTCTACCATTCTCCCAACTCCACTAATCACTTGGTCTCTTTAACTTCCTCTCTTTGCAACTTGACTTTCTGCAGTCCAGCTTTCCTAACAGTGAGGTAATTTTTCTTGGTGAGTGATTTTAATGTTCACAACTTACCATACCATGCCTTCCATTTTCTAGTCATACTGACCCAGAATACAGGACTATCCTAATCATAGAGCCAACACGCTTGATCTTTTTCTCCCAAACAACCCTTCTAAGTATACAGTCAAAGTGAGTGGTCCTTTAGGCACCTCAGATCACAACTTGGTGATTGTCTCTTCTCCAATGGAGCCTTTATCTCTTTCTTGGCTATTCCAAACTTCGTATTGTTTGGCATTACAAGAATGCAAGATGGGATGACCTGCGAGATTTCTTTTCTTCTTTTTCTTGTTTGTATTACTGTTTCAAAACTTCTGATGTTAACGTTAGTACAGATCATGTCGGCGAAATTATTCTTGTAGGAATGGAATCCTTTATTCCAAACTCCACTTTAAAATCTCATTCTTTATCAAAGCCTTGGTTTTCCAATAAATGTGCTAAAGCTATTCAAGAGAAGAATGTTGCGTATCATAATTGGCTTCTTTCCAATTCTTCAGTTTCATTTTCTGCCTACACCAAAGCTCACAAGAATTGTAAAGCAGTTATTAATCAGTCCAAACTAGATTTTGAACAGGCTAAGAATAGAAAACTTGCCCTAATGATAGCCTAGCATTCTGGTCTCTTGCCAACGCTATTGGTGCAGCCTTTTCCCATCTTGAAACCAGATGGTTCTGTTGTCACTGTGGCCAAGGATAAAGCTGACCTGCTACCATCCCATTTTTCTTCCAACTCATGTATTAATGATCTTGGTAAAACACCTCCCACCATTCCTAGCACACTCCATTCAATGCCTACTGTAGTCTTCCATCAAAAGGATGTCAGAAGGATTTTGACCAATCATGATGATAATAAAGCTCCAGGTTCTGATGGTATTTCTCCACTTGTTCCCAAAACCTGTGCTCCTGAACTTACTCCTGTTCTTTGCCGCATTTTTTCACTTTCTTATTCCAAAGGTGTTTTTCCTTCTGCTTGGAAATTTGCTCATATCCCACCATTCCTAAAAAGTGTGACAAATCCCTCCCATCCAATTATCGTCCCATTGCAATTACTTCTACTCTTTCTAAAGTAATGGAGAAATCAATTAGCCGCCAACTCTTAAACTACCTAGAAACATTCCTTCTGATCAATGATCGCCAGTATGGATTCTGTCAGTGTCGATCCACCGGTAATAATTTGGCTTATGTTACTCATTTATGGACAAATTCAATGGAAAAGTTTGGTGAAACACAAGCAGTTGTTCTTCACATCTCAGAATCTTTCAATCATGTTTGGCATAAAGGTCTTCTAAACAAGCTTCCATTTTATGGTTTGCCAACTGTTTTTTGTAATTAGTTATCCAGTTTTCTCTCTGATTTCTCACTGAGGGTGATGGTAGATGGCTTTCTGTCTTCTAACTTCTCCACTAATGCTGGTCTCCCCCAAGGTTCAGTTCTTTCCCCCACTCTTTTCCTCTTGTATATTAATCACTTTCTTCCATTGACTGGAAATCCTATCCATACTTTTGCTGATGATGGCACATTGCATTCCACTTTCCATTTTGAGAAACCTTGCCCTACTCATTCAGCTGCAACTTCACGAATATCCTCTACCAATTCCTTAAATGTCGATCTCCAGTAATTCTCCAGTGGGGCAAAGACAAGTTAGTTGATTTCAATCCTTCTAAAACTCAGTCTTGTCTTATATCTCACAAAAAGGATTCTCTGCACCTATGCTTATCTTTGGTGACACTCCGATTTCTAGGCAAAATGATATATCTCTTTTGGGGATTACACTGACTTCTAATCTCTCTCACTTGGCACAAGCACATTACAAATATTGCTTCCTCTGCATCTAAAAAACTTGGTTTTCTCTTTCGCTCTCGGCATTACTTTTCTTCCAAACAGCTGTTCATTCTGTACAAAACACAAATCCGCCCTACCATGGAATATTGTTTCCACATCTGAGGCGGTGCCCCCAAAACCTCTCTCAAGCTTCTAGATTTCATTCAGAAGAGGGCACTTAGGTTAATTAATGACTCCTCTCTAACAGAGTCTCTCCACTTGCCTCTCATAGATGTACTGTTTTTGCTGCATGCCTTTTCTACAGATACTTCCATGGGCAATGTTCTTCTCAATTGGCTTCTATAATTCCCATTCTCTCTTTTTCAAAACAGTCCGAACACATGCCGCCAACATCCATTTACTGTCCAACTTCAAACTCACAGGACCAACTTTTTATCTTCCTTCTTTATTCATTCAACTGCCATTTTCTGGAACAACCTTTCTTCGTATGTGTTTCTTGAAAATTACAGTCTACAGAAGTTCAAGTCTAATGTCAACAAATATCTTCTTTCACCTTCTCAACCTCTAACCCAAGCACAGTACTAGGTATTATAGGTTCTAATATCTCTCATGTTTGGGGGTTTCATAAAAAAAAAATTCACTAAATGATAATTTAACCAATATGCCCGGTTAGAATTTACATGTTTCATCTTTATCTTGTAAAGTCACATATCTTTTGCTCATGCCTTGAGATCACTGAGCATATTTATACAAATAATCTCAGTGATAATTCCAAATCAATCACCATACATGCAAACTAAGTCTTAATTTGTTAGAGTAAAAGTTTACACTAAAGCTATGCGTGATATAAGTTCTGGTTTCACCAATGTTGTTCAGATTGCACCAGTTCAGGTTAAAATACTTTATTTGCACATTCATCTATGTGGTGCTTCATGAAGTAAAAGCATGCACAACAACAAATATGTGAAAAAGTAGGTATGAACTCTGATGTGTCAAATTTATATGCTTGCTGACTAACTCTGAAGGATGAGTAAGTTTAATTACATTACAAGACCTTTGCAAAAACAGAACCATGTCTTTTTCATAAAAGCAGTTAACTTCATGTAATTGTTTCAAACTTTTTCATGCAGGTTAATATTGATGTGAATGTTAGCTTGCATTACAGTGCCTAACTTTTCTTTATTATGTGGTGACTTTCTTGGAAATTAACTAATGCCATTAAAACAAAAGCTGTCATCTAAACTTTGCCTCTTTCACAGTGAGTGCTTTAAAAAACATGTGTTCTCTCAACCAACATATGGAAGAAGTGTGCAAGATAAAAGAGTGGAGAAATTCTGCATTAACCACTTGCATAAGTTGCTTGTATATAATGCATTGATCAAAAATTGATTTGCTATTACGTTTTTTTTTTTATCAAATCCCCAAATGAGAGGTATTAGAACCTATAGTACTTAGTACTGTACTTGGGTTGGAGGTTGAGAAGACGAGAGAAGATATTTGTTGACATTAAACTTGAACTTCTATAGACTGTAATTTTCAGGAAATACGTATGAAGGAAGGTTGTTCAAGGAAACAGCAGTAGAATGAATAAACGAGGAAGATGAAAAGTTGGTTCTAGCATTAGCATTAGCATTAGTAGAGGCATTTGATGCAAGAAAGCAAGCTTATGCAGCATCAGCCAAAAAAAAAAAAAAAAACCCACTTCCACTTCACCCCTCTGTTCGTTCAAAATACCTGTCCAGCTGAGCCTTAAACTTATTTAGGCTATCAACCTCCACCACAAGGGATGGAAGTCTGTTCCACCAACCAACCACCCGCTGGCTAAAGGCAAATTTCCGCACGTCTATCCTACATCTGTCTTTCCTCAATTTGAATTTATGCCCTCTCAGGTGATTTTTCTGAGCTAGAGGAAGAATCCCATCAGCATTGAGCATGCTTAAACCATTCAAGGCTTTATACACCTCTATCAGATCACCTCGCTGGTGCCTAGTCTCCAGACACTGTAATTTGCAAAACTTAAGCCTTTCTTCGTAAGAGCACCCCTTTGTTCCATTCACTAATCTTGTTGCCCTTCTCTGTACTCGTTCCAGCAGCTCTACATCCTTCTTGAAATGAGGCCTCCAGACCTGTATACAGTACTCTAGGTGTGGCCTGACCATCGCCTTATACAATGGAATAATCACCTCCTTATCCCTTCTGGAAAAATTCCTGTATATCATTGACAATACTCCATGAGCTACTCTTGCAGCCCATCTGCACTGCTCAGAGAACTTCATATCTGCCTGCACAACCACCCCCAAGTCCCTTTCATTCTCTACCACTGTCAGTGTAGTACCACAGAGTTGATACGTTGCTCTGGGGTTGCTGTTTCCCATGTGTAGTACTTTACATTTGTCAATGTTAAACTTCATTTGCCACCTCTCAGCCCATCTGCTCAACCTTTCCAGATCCTGTTGCAGCAGCATAGTGTCAGTAGTGTCCTTGACAACCCTGCCAACCTTTGTATCGTCTGCAAACTTGGACATTAAGCCCGATATACCATCATCAATATCATTTATAAATACAGAAAACAATAATGGACCCAACACTGAGCCCTGAGGGACTCCACTAATAACATCAGTCCACGATGAGCAGTGTCCATTGATTACCACTCTCTGTCTTCTCCCCCTCAACCACCCCTTTATCCATAGCAGCAATTTGCCTCCAATGTCACACTGCTCCAATTTGTATAGCAGTCTTCCATGTGCAACAGTATCAAAAGCCTTTCTAAGATCCAAGTATATAATATCAAAGTTATTCCCTGCACCCAGTTCTTTTGTGACTGCATCATAGTATCCAATCAAGTTGGTCAGGCAAGACTTCCCCTTAACAAAACCATGCTTCGGGTACGGGACATGATACTGCCAAGGGGGATGTCTTTGTGTGTGCGCGATGCAAGGAGTGTATCGATATCAGGTTCTGTGAGTTTGAAGTTGGACAGAAAATGGATGTTGGCTGGTGGGTGCACGTTTTCAGATGAACCAATTTTTCAGAAGAACAGATCCCATGGAAGTATCTGTAGAACATGCATGCAGCAGAAACAGTATGTCTCTGAGACAGCGAGTGGAGAGACTCTGTTAGAGAAGAGTTAATTAACCTAACTGCCCTCTTCCAATCGGAATCTAGAAGCTTGAGAGAAGTTTTGGGGGGCACCACCCCAGATGTAGGAACAATATTCCATGGTAGGGCGGATTTGCGATTTGTACAGAGTGAACAGCTGTTTGGACAAAAAGTAACACTGAGAGTGTAAGCGAAAACCAAGTTTTTTAGATGCAGAGGAAGCAATATTTGTAATGTGCTTGTGTCAAGAGAGAGATTAGAAGTCAGTGTAATCCCCAAAAGAGATATATCAACTTGCCTAGAAATCGGAGTGTCACCAAAGATAAGCATAGGAGCAGAAGAATCCTTTTTGCAAGATATAAGACAAGACTGAGTTTTAGAAGGATTAAAATCATCATCCCATTTTGCATTCTTGTAATGCCAAACAACACAAGGTTGGGAATAGCCATGAGTTGTTGTTGCCCCACTGGAGAATTACCTGCAGATCAGCATTTAAGGAATTTGTAGTGGTTATTCGAGAAGTTGAAGCTGATTGAGCAGGGCAAGGTTTCTAAAAATAGAAATTTGAATGCAATGTGCTATCATCAGCAAAACTATGGATAGGATTTCCAGTCGATGGAAGCAGGTCATTAATATACAAGAGGAAAAGAGTGGGGGAAAGAACTGAACCTTGGTGGACACCAGCATTAGTGGAGAAGTTAGAAGACAGAAAGCCATCTACCATCACCCTCAGTGAGGGATCAGAGAAAAAACTGGATAACCAGTTACAAAAAATTTTTGGCAAACCATAAGATGGAAGCTTGTTTAGAAGACCTTTATGCCAAACACGATTGAAAGCCTTTGAGATGTTAATAGCAACTGCTTGTGTTTCACTGAACTTTTCCATTGAATTTGTCCATAAGTGGGTAACATAAGCCAGAATATCATCAGAGGTTTGAAACTGATGGAATCCATACTGGCGATCGTTGATCATATGTTAAGTTTCTAGGTAGTTTAAGAGTTGGCAGTTAATTGATTTCTCCATTACTTTAGAAAGAGTAGAAGTAATTGCAATGGGACGATAATTGGATGGGAGAGATTTGTCACCCTTTTAAGGAACTGCCTGGATATGAGCAAGTTTCCAAGCAGAAGGAAAAACACCTTTGGAAGAAGTATGTGAAAAAAGGCAGCAAAGAACAGGAGTATGTTCAGGAGCACAGGTTTTGAGAACAAGTGGAGAAATACCATCAGGACCTGGAGCTTTCTTAGCATCAAGATTCATCAAAATCCTTCTGACATCCTTTTGACAGATGACCACAGGAGGCATTGAATGGAGCATGTTGGGAATGGTAGGAGGTGTTTTACCAAGATCATTAATACATGAGTTGGAAGAAAAATGGGATGCTAGCAGGTCAACTTTATCCTTGGCTGAAATGACAACAGAACCATCTGGTTTTGACAGAGGTGGTAGCAGAGATGGGCAAAGGTTGCAGCCAATAGCTTTGGCAAGAGACCATAATGCTCGGCTACCATTAGGGCAAGAAGCAAGTTTTCTACTCTTAGCCTTCAAAATCTAGTTTGGATTGATTAATAACTTCCAACTGCTTTAGAATTGTTGCAAGCTTTGGTGTAGGCAGCAAATGAAACTGAAGAATTGGAAACAAGCCAATTATGATATGCAACAGTCTTCTTGTGAACAGCCTTAACACATTTACTGGAAAAACCAGGTTTAGATAAAGGACGAGATTTTAAAGTGGAATGTGGGATAAAGGATTCCATTCCTTTATTATGCAAGAATAATTTCACTGAAACGATCTGAGCAAATGTTTACATCATAAGTTATGAAACAGTAATCTGACCAAGGAAAAGAAGAAAAGAAATCTCGCAGGCCATCCCATTTTGCATTCTTGTAATGCCAAACAACACAAGGTTTGGAATAGCCATGAGATAAAGGCTCCATTGGAGAAGAGACAATTACCAAGTTGTGATCTGAGGTGGCTAAAGGACCACTGACTTCGACTGTGTACTTAGAAGGGCTGTTTGGGAGAAAAAGATCAAGCATGTTGGCTCTATGGTTAGAATTGTTGAACACCGTTTTAGAGGTGTACCCTTGAAATATAAGGAAGATTGGATCTCGCCATGATGTCCATCATAATCTCAAAAGTCAACAGTCATACTGCATGATGTAAAAGATGTGAAGGGTTGACAGGAACTTAGCTCTGGAGACTAAACATGGGTTTCACCACTTCAAGCCTCCAATAAGCAAAGTGGTGGTATTGCACCCATTGATAAGTGTCATCTCCCACCTAGTATTACCTGGTAACACAGAGGGTCAGCATTTCTCCATGTGGTGTGATTTCCACATCTCGATCCCTATTTGCATTGATTCACACCCGGGTGGTCACCCACAGTGTACTTGTGCATGAGGGTTATACCCAGGATTACTAACAGTCCCACCATTGTGAAGGTGCAAGCAGAGGATTTGGCTGTCACAGACCATCCGAACTTTGCCGAAATTGGGTCCACTTGACTTGAGTGTCACCCAAATGTCAGTTCCATCAGTGTTTTAGATTCTCAGGTAGCAAGTACAGCTTGTCTGGCATATTCGAGAGAATGTCTGTGACAACCTCAGGTGTTTGAATGTTCCAGCAATCAATTACTCTCTGACTGAAAACAAGTTTTTCACATCTCTCCTGGAGTCATCATAATTCATTTTAAATTTATATCTTTTGGTATATGTCATCCAAGAAACAGTAGGGATGTCATTGATATTTAGTTTACTCATTCCATTTAAGATTTAATACGTTAATCAGGTTCCTTGTAGGTACTAATTTTCAAATGCTGCAATTTGCAGAACAAGTCTTTCTTCAGTGGTATACTTTTTTTGTGTCCCTAACTAACCTTATTGCTCTTCCCTGTATCTGTTACAACAGATCCACATCTATCCTAAAATGAAATTTCCAGACCTGTATGCAGTGCTCAAGTTGTGGCCTAATCATTGTCTTATATAATAGGACAGTTACCTTCATGGTCCTGCATATCATTGACAGAGTCCTTATGAGCTGTCTTAGCTGCTTGTCTGCACTTTGCCAGGTCTTTTTCTTTCTTTATTATCTTGAGATGATACCACCCCCAATGTATTTCTGGGATTACTGCTTTCTGTGTGCACTACCCTGCATTTTTCAATGTTAAACTTTAGTTGCCATTTCTCAGCCTAATTTTTGTAGTTCTTGTTGTCAGTATCATACACTTATTTCTGTCAATAACTATCCTGCCAATCTTTGTATTATGTACAGACATTGACATCGAACTTCATGTATCATCATCAGTATCATAATAAATATTGAAAACAATAGTGCCCAGCACTGAACCCTAAGGGACTCCACTAATAATGTGTCTAAGAAACAGTGCCTATTAATAAACACTCTCTGCCTTCTGCCACTCAATCATCCCTTTATCCATAGCAGTAACTTGCCCCTAATTTACTTTTTTATTGTTTCTTTACCCTCTGAAAGTATTGGAAAATTTGAGAAATGCCCAAATCCTATGAAAGGAAAATCCCAGTTGCACCTCTCTGTGGAAGCTCTGCAAGGTGACTAATTCCTGTTCCATTGCATTTTTATTTCTAGCAATAAACTATAATTCTTTTGATATAGTTCTTTAGGTAAGTTATTTTGATTTTTACTATTAATAAATCAAAATTCCATAAACATTTAATTTTTAGCATGATCAAAGAAAAGAAAATGAATCTCCATAGGAAGAACACCAAGATTGAACCTGCTGCCATTATGTATAAACCAAATGCAGCATCACTTTTGGAATTTATGCCTTTCCATTATTATATATAACTGAAGTGAACAAAAGTGTAATTGGTTCTTTATAACCCGTTCTTTATAACCCATTCTGGATCTTTCTTTTATAGACGGCAACCTAGGAAAAAGTGGTGCACTTCTTCTTCAGGGTATGGTTTTTATATAGTTTAAATTCTTTTCACATTTCACTTCCTATGAATTTCAAATTTTAATCACAGATTTTGAGGTGAATGCTGAAATAATAAGCCATTGCTGAATTAATTAACAAAAGTGTAATATTAAATGTGGCATGTTGATATTTATGTGTGTCAGATATACATAACCACATATTATTTATCTAGATTCCTTTTTTTTTTTTTTTTTTTTTTAATTTGTGTTTTGTAGCTAGTTAGGATATTTTTTATCTCTCTGAATCAGATTTTTGGTCTTTTCCCCCCAGAAGTGGCTCATATTTTCCAAATTTTTTGACTCTGCTGAAAATATTGCTTTTTCATATTCTAATTGCCAGTCTTCTTTCAAACTAGTCCTGTACAGAAAACAACTATTACCTTTTTCTTTAAAGATACATGTGACCTATCTGTTGAAGATCCCTGACATAACTATTCTAAGACATTATGTAGGCACCACTATGCATTGTATTTCTGTTATAATTGTATATATATATATATATATATATATATCTAACAATAATTTTTCTTTATCTTATTATTATTATGATTATATACAACATCAATAAGTGTTGTTTGTTGTATTTGTATTATTATTATTAGTAGTAGTAGTGCTGAAAACAAATTTGTTTCTAACTTCATTTCAGTTTTGCCGTCGAGAGGAACAGAACTTTATTTCTCAACATGAGATTGATAACATGGCTCTGATAATGCCAGCAGCTGGTCGTGGAAGAAGCAGTGTTTCTAATGTCCAGCAAACTACTTCACATTCTAAAAAAGCAAGTTGTTTATTTTTCAGAATGTTGATACATTTTATAATAAAACTTGAAACAATTTTTGATAGAATTAAAATGAAACCTTTTACTCCTTGATCTGAGGGCTCTGAAATAATACAAATCTTGATATCATATACATATTGTCATTTACAAGATTTATAAGATATAAATTCAAAAGAATAAAATAAATAAACTCAAGATAATTAAATAGATATAGTTACAGGTTTTCTGGTTCTCATTTTGATTAATATCAAGGAAATTTATTTTATGCTAATCAAGAATAAGCTATGTCATATAAATTCACTGACATATAATGTGTAGCTGAACTAGAGACTACCATTATCATAGTTAATAATGAAATTTGTTAGGCATTGTTTCTAATTAATTAATTAAACATTTAGAATCAGTAAAAAGTTGTGATTGTCAACCTACGGTACAATTTCATAAATCTGGCAGTCTTGGGATCTACAGTTTCCAAAAATTTGGTTCCATGGCAAATTTTTTAAAATTTCAAATTTTTTAAAATCTAATACTATAGAGAATTGTTGGTAGTAAAGTGCACAGTTGTCAAAAAAAAAATTTTTTTTGACAAAGCAGTAAAGCATCGTTACCACTATAACACTTATAGTATTTCATTTTTTAATGGTATGCCATTGATATCTGTATATTTACTTTGTATATCAACCATAAAGCTCTGCTATCAGTATGCATTTAGTACATATAGTAGCCATGAGGCACCAGTATGTATATACACTGTTGTCTGTTGTGGCCATTGTAAATTATATTACAACCATAAGAAACTGCTGTATCTTTCCAAAGCCACTTGTTTCACAATATCAAACTTATTTTATGATGTCATTGGGCAGTTAGTTAATAATCAAGCTCAATCATGTATATCTCTTGTTGATTATTCCTATTTATATCTGACAAATGCAGTCATCCAGACTGTATATTATATACATTTTAAAGTGAGTGAGATATGGCTTGGAATGTAATCACATGTAATTTACAATAACCAATACAACACAACACTTGATGAAGCTTTTTTTTTTTCTTCTTTTTATAATATAAAATTTTAAGAAAATTACAGATTTGTGAAATCTTACTATATTTTAATAAATATAGTTGAATGAACTTAATAAAAATGAATGAAGAATATTTATTCTGTTTACAGGTCAAAAAGAAAAGAGATGGCAAAAGAGATAAGGATAAAGAATTAGCAGCTAGTCTAATGGTAGCATGCTTAAAACGTCTCCTTCCTATTGGGCTAAATCTTTTTGCTGGCAGGGAACAAGAATTAGTACAACATGCAAAGGAAAAATATCTAAAAGTTAGTACTTTATTACAATTAGCGGCGAAACAATTTATTCATATTGAAACACACATGGGAATTTTTCTACACATTGTACCACATTGAGGAATCAAAGGCAAAAAAAAACTTCTTTTGTATTTAAATCTGATGTAATGTAGTTTGTAACATTTTTATCAATTAATGATTTAACAAAATTGGATGCTATTATACCACATTAGAGAAATTGTTTTAAACTGTGACAGCTAATGCTGAAGAGGTACCAACCTCGACCTTCAAGTAAAAATTTTAAAAAAAGTCAAACTACCAATTAAATGAATGAATTAATTGCAAATTCTGTATTTTTAATTAATTCATGAGCAGTGGCCCACACTATCCAGTTATAGCCTCCCGCTTAAAATAATGGTGCAACTATTGCTGGAAACAAGCAAGGAACGAACATTCCTTTCGCCTCAAAGGTGGTACTTGTGCATATGTCCGTTCTGATATTCCCTGTCAGAGACTTGGCAATTTGGAATCTCCTCTCTTTGATCTTCTCTGGCTTAAAATCTCCCTACCTCATTGTATCAAATTCATCTGTTGTCTCTACCATTCTCCTAACGCCACAAATCACTTGGAGCTCTTTGACTTCCTCTCTTTGCAACTTGACTTTCTCCAGTCCAACTTTCCTAACAGTGAGGTAATTTTCCTTGGTGATTTTAATGTTCACAACTCCAGCTGGCTTCCATTTTCTAGTCACACCGACCCAGCAGGTCGAGATGCTGAGGCTTTTGCAATTACTAATGACCTAGCACAGATTGTTCATTTACCTACAAGAATACTGGACAATCCTAATCATACAGCCAATACGCTTGATCTTTTTCTCACAAACAACCCTTCTAAGTACACGGTCGAAGTGAGAGGTCCTTTAGGCGCTTCAGATCACAACTTGGTGATTGTCTCTTCATCAATGGAACCTTTATCTCATGGCTATTCCCAACCTCGTATTGTTTGGCATTACAAGAATGCAAAATGGGATGACCTGCGAGACTTCTTTTCTTCTTTTCCTTGGTCGGATTACTGTTTCAAAACTTCTGATATCAACGTTTCCTCAGATCGTGTCAGTGAAATTATTCTTGCAGGAATGGAATCCTTTATCCCACACTCCACTTTAAAATCTCGTCCTTTATCTAAACCTTGGTTTTTCCAATAAATGTGCTAAGGCAGTCCAAGAGAAGAATGTTGCATATCGTAATTGGCTTGTTTCTAATTCTTCAGTTTCATTTTCTGCCTACACCAAAGCTCGCAACAATTGTAAAGCAGTTATTAATCAGTCCAAACTAGAGTTTGAACAGGCTAAGAGTAGAAAACTTGCTTCTTGCCCTAATGGTAGCCGAGCATTCTGGTCTCTTGCCAAAACTATTGGCCGCAACTTTTGCCCATCTCTGCTCCCACCTCTGTCCAAACCAGATGGTTCTGTTGTCACTTCAGCCAAGGATAAAGCTGACCTGCTAGCATCCCATTTTTCTTCCAGCTCATGTATTAATGATCTTGGTAAAACACCTCCCACCATTCCCAACACGCTCCATTCAATGCCTCCTGTGGTCTTCCGTCAAAAGGATATTAGAAGGATTTTGATGAATCTTGATGCTAAGAAAGCTCCAGGTTCTGATGGTATTTCTCCACTTGTTTTCAAAACCTGTGCTCCTGAACTTACTCCTATTCTTTGCCACCTTTTTTTCACTTTCTTATTCCAAAGGTGTTTTTCCTTGTGCTTG
Organism: Mastigoproctus giganteus; assembly: GCF_048544385.1. Taxonomy (NCBI): domain Eukaryota; kingdom Metazoa; phylum Arthropoda; class Arachnida; order Uropygi; family Thelyphonidae; genus Mastigoproctus; species Mastigoproctus giganteus. The sequence goes on from NW_028328359.1 coordinate 45,754, forward strand.
GAAATTTGCTCATATCCAGCCAGTTCCTAAAAATGGTGACAAATCCCTCCCATCCAATTATCGTCCCATTGCAATTACTTCTACCCTTTCTAAAGTAATGGAGAAATCAATTAACCGCCAACTCTTAAACCACCTAGAAACCTTCTGTCTTATCAACGATCGCCAGTATGGATTCCGTCAGTGTCGATCCACTGGTGATATTCTGGCTTATGTTACCCATTTATGGACTAATTCAATGGAAAGGTTCGGTGAAACACAAGTAGTTGCTCTTGACATCTCAAAGGCTTCTCAAATACAGTGGGACCAACTGATGATGTTACCAACAGCAAATTCAAAATGGGAAGCATTCAAGGAACTAATCTCGGAAGCTACCAGGCTTTACATACCAACCAAGAAATATTGTTCAAGGTTCAGGCTTAAATGGTTGTCAGATGAACTAATGAGACATATGGCAGAGTAGAAAAATGCATGGGATACATACAAATTAATGGGTGACATGGAAGTCTATGATAGATATAAGTTGGTCTGTAACCAAGTCACAAAGGAGATTAGGCAGGCAAAGGCAGACTACGAAAAATCCTTGGCAAAGGATGCAAAGAAAAACAGAAAAGAGTTCTTTACATATTTAAACTCAAGAAGGAAAGGGATGAATCAGATTGGTCTACTGGATGTTGATGGTTCAACAGTTGAGGATCCTGCTCAGATGACTAACAATCTAAACGAGTATTTTGCATCTACATTCACACATGAGGAGTTATTCAGGAAGGGGAATGTCGTAGGTGAAGTAAACATTGGCAGTGAGCTAGATGATTTTCTAATAACTGAGAGGAAAGTGGAGGAGAAATTGTTGAGGATAAACATCAAAAAGGCACCTGGGGTGGATGGGATCTATCCAGTTATATTAAAGGAGGCAGCAAAGGAAGTAAGCAAACCCCTAGCCATAATTATGAGAGCTTCTTTGGACTCAGGGGAGGTACCCATAGACTGGAGATGTGCAAATGTAACTCCAATTCACAAAGGAGGATCAAAGGCTGACACAAGTAATTATAGACCTGTTAGTTTAACTTCGGTCCCAGGAAAATTAATGGAGGCACTGGTTAAAGAAGCACTGCAGGATCATCTGGACAAGAATTCAGTTATAGCTCAGACACAGCATGGTTTTGTTAAGGGCAGGTCTTGTCTGACCAATTTGATTGGATACTATAATGTAGTCAAAAAAGAACTGGATGCAGGGAATAACTTTGATATTATATATTTGGATCTTAGAAAGGCTTTTGATACTGTTGCGCATGGAAGACTGCTGCACAAAAAGGAGCAGTGTGGCATTGGATGCAAATTGCTGCTATGGATAAAGGGATGGTTGAGTGGCAGAAGACAGAGAGTGATAATCAATGGACACTGCTCAACTTGGACTAATGTTATTAGTGGAGTTCCTCAGGGTTCGGTGTTGGGTCCATGGTTGTTTTCTGTATTTATAAATTATATAGATGATGGTATATCAAGCTTAATGTCCAAGTTTGCAGACGATACAAAGGTTGTCAGGGTTGTTAAGGACACTACTGATCCTATGCTGCTGCAACAGGATCTGGAAAGGTTGAGCAGATGGGCTGAGAGGTGGCAAACGAAGTTTAACATTGACAAATGTAAAGTACTACATATGGGAAACAGTAACCCCAGGTCAACTTATCAACTCTGTGGTACTACGCTGACAGTGGTAGAGAATGAAAAGGACCTGGGGGTGATTGTGCAGGCAGATATGAAGTTCCCTGAGCAGTGTAGACGAGCTGGAAGAGTAGCTCATGGTGTCTTGTCAATGATATACAGGAATTTTTCTAGCAGGCATAGGGATGCGATTATTCCCTTGTATAAGGCATTGGTCAGGCTACACCTTGAGTACTGTATACAGGTCCGGAGGCCTCATTTCAAGAAGGATATAGAGGTGCTGGAACGAGTACAGAGAAGAGCAACAAGATTAGTGAATGGAACAAAGGGTTGCTCTTACGAAGAAAGGCTTAAGTTTTGCAAATTACAGAGTCTGGTGACTAGGCATCAGCGAGGTGATCTGATAGAGGTGTATAAGGCTTTGAATGGCTTGAGCATGCTCAATGCCGATGGGATTCTTCCTCTTGCTCAGAATAATCACCTGAGAGGGCATAAATTCAAATTGAGGAAGGATGGATGTCGGATAGATGTGCGGAAATTTGCCTTTAGCCAGCGGGCAGTTGGTTTGTGGAATAGACTTCCATCACTTGTTGTTGAAGGTGATAGACTAAACAAATTTAAGGCTCAGCTGGACAGGTATTTCAAACCAACGGAGGGGTGAAATGGGAGTAGTGGTTGTGCTTTTTTTTTTTTTGTTTTCTTGGCTGATGCTGAATAAGCTTGCTTTCTTGCATCATATGCCTCTACTAATGCTAATGCTTTTGATCGTGTTCAGCATAAAGGTTTTCTAAACAAGCTTCCATCCTATGGTTTGCCAACTGTTTTTAGTAATTGGTTATCCAGTTTTCTCTCTGATCGCTCACTGAGGGTGATGGTAGATGGCTCTCTGTCTTCTAACTTCTCCACTAATGCCGGTGTCTCCCAAGGTTCAGTTCTTTCCCCCACTCTTTTCCTCTTGTATATCAATGACCTTCTTCCATTGACTGGAAATCCTATCCATAGTTTTGCCAATGACAGCACATTGCATTCCACTTTCCATTTTGAGAAACCTTGTCCTGCTCAATCAGCTTCAACTTCTCAAAAATCTGCTACCAATTCCTTAAATTCCGATCTTCATGTAATTTCCCAGTGGGGCAAAGACAACTTTGTTGATTTCAACCCTTCTAAAAATCAGTCTTGTCTTATATCTCGCAAAAAGGATTCTTCTGCTCCTATGCTTATGTTTAGTGACACTCCAATTTCTAGGCAAAATGATATATCTCTTTTGGGGATTACCCTGACTTCTAATCTCTCTTGGCACAAGCACATTACAAATATTGCTTCCTCTGCATCTAAAAAACTTGGTTTTCTCTTTCGCTCTCGGCGTTACTTTTCTTCCAAACAGCTGCTGACTCTGTATAAATCGCAAATCCGCCCTGCCGTGGAATATTGTTCCCACATCTGGGGTGGTGCCCCCAAAATCTCTCTCAGGCTTCTTGATTCCATTCAGAAGAGGGCAGTTAGGTTAATTAATGATTCATCTCTAACAGAGTCTCTCCACTCGCTTTCCCGCTTCCAGCCAACATCCATTTACTGTCCAACTTCAAACCCACAGAGCCAACTTTTCATCTTCCTCATTTATTCATTCAACTGCCGTTTTCTACAATAACCTTCCTTCATATGTATTTCTTGAAAATTATAATCTACAGAAGTTCAAGTCCAGTGTCAACAAATATCTTCTTTCGTCTTCTCAACCTCCAACCCAAGCACAGTACTAAGTACTATAGGTTCTAATACCTCTCATGTTTGGGGTTCACATAAAAAAAAAAAAAAAAAGGAAATTCCTCCCCCAATGGGTGAATACAGACATCCACCTAAGAAGAAAAACACAAGAAAGTTTAAGGGGGGGGGAGCCAAAGTGACTACTTTTAGGATGCATCAGCCCTGTGGAAATTCCTGAAACATTAGCATTTCTCATCTGTTAGTAGCAAAAGAACCATAAATGGTTCATCAGTATTTAAATGATGTTTGAAATGAGCAGCTCCACATATTTTTGATACCAAAAATATGTGGAGCTGATCATTTCAAACACCACAGTTTATTGCCTCAAGATCTTATTCTGAACCCTCAGCTAAAAGTCAAAGACAGTTCAGTACTATGAGGTTAATTCAGTCAATATGAACAGGAAAATAACTCCTTACCATGATACTGATAAAAATAAATGTGGTATTGCTCCAGCCATCTCACAACAAATCAACTGCGCAGAAAATGTTTGGGACCTCATCAGTTGTCAAGAGGGGGGGGGATGCGTGATCAAGCCTGATCACGGGACTACCATGGGCGTAACTCAGGCATTTTTTTTATTTTTTTTTGGCTGGTGTAGCAAAAGCCTCAGGTTTTCTTGCACCATGTAGCTAATGATAATAAATTAGTATTAGTATTAGTATTAGTATTAGTAACGGCCGCATGGTGCAAGAAAGCCTATGGCTTATGCTGCACCAGCCAAAAAAAAAAAAAAAAATCCGAACAAAACAATGATAAAAACAAAAAACAAAAAAAAAAAAATAAATAAAATAAATAACTAAATAATAATAATTAATAAATAAAAAAAATAATAATAAAATAAAAAATAAATAAAAAGGAAATTAAACCTATCATCCTATGCGCTTCCCTTACCCGAAAGTACTATCCAGATGACCTTTGAATTTCCCCAAACTGTCGGCCTCTACCACCCATGAAGGCAACTTATTCCAGTAATTTATAACTCGCTGGCTAAAATAGAACTTCCTGCAGTCCAATCTAAACATTTCCCCCCGTAACTTGAATTTATGTCCCCTAGTTCTAGCATCATTTATAATCTTGAAAATTTCGTCCTCATTCATTTTACTGATGCCTCTCAGAGCCTTAACACCTCAATCTCAACACCTCAATCAAATCTCCTCTAAGGTGTCTAGTTTCCAAACTCTGCAACCCACATATTCGAAGTCTTTCTTCATAAGGACGCCCTTTTGCCGATCTCACCAGGCGAGTTACCCTTCTTTGCACCCTTTCAAGAAGCTCGATGTCTTTCTTCAGGTGCGGTCTCCATACTTGAACACAGTATTCCAAGTGTGGTCTAACATAAGCCTTATATAATGGGATTATCACGTCCCTATCTCTACTTGCAAAAGTTCGATAGATCATCGATAGGACACCATGGGCCTTCCTTGCAACCTGTTTACAATGCTCAGAGAATTTCATGTCTGACCGTATCGTAACACCCAAGTCCCTTTCCTCCAGTACTGGGTTTAGTTGAACTCCACCAAGTGAATAAGTTTTTTTTGGGATTACTGTTTCCCAGGTGTAATACCTTACACTTTGTTGGATTAAAGCACAGCTGCCATTTTTCTGACCATTCCTGAAGTCTATCTAGGTCTCTCTGAAGAAGCTCAGCTTGACAGTGATCATTAACTACTCTTCCAATTTTAACATCATCTGCAAATTTAGACATCACGCCCTCTATCCCTTCATCAATGTCGTTTATGAAAATTAAAAACAACAGTGGTCCTAATACTGATCCTTGGGGAACCCCACTTCTTACCTCAACCCAATCTGAGGAATAGCCATTTATCACAACCCTCTGCCTCCTGCCCTGAAGCCATCCTTCTATCCATCTAAGGATTTTCCCAGTGATTCCAACCTGTTCCAGCTTATAAAGCAACCACTCATGTGGGACTGAGTCAAAAGCTTTGCTGAAATCTAAATAAACAATGTCGAAATTATTCCCTAAATCCAGCTTGTGAGTGACCCTTTCGAAATAGCGAACCAGATTTGTTAAACATGATTTTCCCTTTACGAAACCATGCTGAGTATCCTTGAGAATTTCAATTCGATCCAAATGATCCTGAATTCCACCCTTGATCATTGCCTCCATGATTTTCCCTACTACTGAAGTCAGACTGACAGGTCGATAATTTCCAACTTCACTTTTAGAGCCACCCTTATGTATGGGAGATACATTTGCACTTTTCCAATCCAAGGGAATCTCCCCAGAGTCTAATGATGCTCGCATAATTAGCCTCAATGGTTCAATGCACTCGCTTGCCGCCTCTCATAAGATTATAGGGTATATTCCATCAACTCCAGGAGCTTTACTGGTCTGTAGGCTCGAAAGTTTTTTCATTAAATAATCTTGCGAAATTTCAATATCATTAATTACATATTTTTTAACTTCGCTCCCACAATTTCCCTTTGCCACAAAATGCTTTTCATTTGTAAATATCGATGCAAAATAACTGTTGAGTTCATCTGCAACGGCCGCTGGTGTATTTATTACTATCCCCTTTCCCTTACGTAAAGGTCCGATCTGGTTTGTCCTGCTCTTCTTGGCATTTATATATGTGAAGAATTCTTTATTCCCCCTCTTTGCTCTATTTGCTAGTGACTTCTCATAAACTGCCTTTGCCTGTCGAACCTTTTCTGTGGCTCTATTACACATCACCTTGTAGCTGTTATAGGCTTCAGTACTTTTTATTGTTCTGTAACCTTTCCATGCCACCTTTTTCTGCTCAAGTAATGCGGCAACTTCACTAGTCATCCAACTTGGAACCCTCCTCGTGGAGTATTTTTTAATGGTATATACGCATTCAAGGCGTCTGTGATTAATGTTTTAAAAGCGTACCACAGTTCAATTGTATTCATTCTCTGCACGATATCTACCCAGTTAATAGAGGCCATGTAGTACCTGAAGGCATCGTAATTTCCTTTTCTGAAATTAAAACCCATTCCTTTGCCTTTTACTTCTGCTACTTCTCTCGTCATCATCCACCGTAGAACTCCGTGATCACTTCCTCCTACTGGTTCCTCTACTGTCAGCCCTGTTATGTCATCTGATTCATGTGTGATGATGAGGTCTAGGATATTCTTTTCTCTAGTACTTTCCCTGACATGTTGATACAAATAACAGTCATCTAGTTGATTTAAAAATTTTGTTCCCCATGTCGAGTTTCCTTCCCATTTACTCCAATCAATTAGAGGCAAATTGAAATCACCCATAATAAGACATTGACGCTTACTTGCCCATTCCATTTGCATGTAGAGGCTTTTGTCATAATCTTCACAATCACCTGGTCTGTAGATTACTCCTACTCGCATTATACCTTTGTTTCCAACTATCTCACACCATACAGACTCTATACTAGCATGTGAAACGTCTGAATCCGGGAACGCTATCGTCGCACTCAGGCTGCTTCTGATAAGAAGCATTACCCCACCACCCCTTCTATCTAACCTATCCTTCCTAAATACATTATACAAGCCGTACTGGAACTCATCATCCCCAATTTCCGGGTGGCACCACGTCTCCGTAAGCCCTATTATGTCCGCGTTACTTGTTTTAACCAGCAGTTCGAATTCGCTCATTTTATTCGCTCAAATAATAATAACTCTAACCAGGACAACTCTAGAGCCACAACTCCCCTGTTTCGAATGAATTCTCTACAATAAACTTTAGAACCAAAAACAATGTTTGTCCAAGTCACTCCAGGTAATTCATCCTGAACCTTCTGACCATCATAGCAGAAACGGAAAGATACCCTCCATCTTACATAGAAAGGCTCATATGGGGAAAAAATGGCTGCTAGATCACTTGTAAAGTTCTTCAAGGTAGATTTATCTGGAGACATAAATGAAAGTATTGATGGAACCACCAGCATCAAAACAAAAATACTGTTAAATAACAGGAACCTCAACTACCTCAAAGCTACAAGCTGTAGAAAAAGCTCACATTAGGGATTTCAGTATTTTTGTATATAAGCTTGAATCTCATACAATGCTTGGTGTATGGGGTTCACACTTAGATTAATGGGTGAAAATTGTAATCTATGATGAAGTAGCTCTCTAAATTACAGGCGATTGCATACATACTATTCAATCATTTTTCAGAAAAAAAGAATATGCATTATTTAAGATAACTTGCATACCATACCATTATCAACAAATCAGCTAATTTTGATTATCTTCCATTGGTACCTTAATTAGACCTTTTATGAATTGCCACTGCTTAGAAAAAGGAAACTAAACCCATCACTAACTAGAAACCCGCATGACAGTTGATGTTCATCAAATAGTATCTTTCTTTTTATTCATTTTTTTAAAATTTATTATTATTATTTTTTTTTTCTCATAAATTATCCTCTATACCAAAATACAATTATTCCATTGCTGATTAATGTTGTTTACCGGCAAGGTGTAATTGTTGTAAGGTGTAATCATATAATTGTTGGGACATTTTAGTTTATCATATTTAGATCCATTGTTTGAATTTAATTCAATTAAAATGTGCATGAGTGTGATTTAACATCACACTTTTATCTAATTTAAAGATATTCTCTCCTTTGTAATTATTATTATTATCCATATAAGCAAAAGGCTTTTTTTTTTGCTTATATACAAAATAAAGCAAAGCAAAACGCTCAAGCTAATGGGAGTGCTGTGGCTCAGAGGAGAACTGAGGGGGGAAGTTGCCCTCTGAATCACAGCCTTTTAAAATGCACTGCTTGCATGATGTTTGTGGAGCAATCGGGTATGGGACTTGATATTGCCATGAGGGATGATTTTGTGTGTGCGCAATGCAAGGAGTTTAACGAAATCAGGCGACAACTCAGTGTGTTTATGGGCCTATATGAGAGCTTGAAGGACAGGGTAGATGCCCTCAAAGGATTTAAAGTGAGGGGCCCATCAAGCTCTCAGCTGCCCACATCAACACCAGAGCTTGCACTTGGTCATCACGCAACACAATGGCAACCCCCAAGGCAGAATGCGCTGGTCCCACAGGAACTAGTAGGTGTTGGTGACTCTATTGTCAGGGAAACGGGGAAACATGCTCTGTAAAAAGATATGTGGAACAGGACCAGGGTATGTCTGCCAGGGGCAAAGGTTGATGACGTTGTAGAGTGGATATTATCTTTTAAGGGCACAAAAGGTGATATAGTTGTACATGTTGGCACTAATGATATTAAGAGTAGGAGACCGACAGAATTACTTCACAAGTACAGGTCACTTTTGAAAAAATGCCGTGAATTAGGGTTGAATTTGAAAGTGTCTGCAATTCTACCCAGACACGATAGGAGGGAGTATATGATGAGAGCCTTGTCGATCAATTCGGCCCTGGAAAGATTGTGCAAGGCTCAAGGGGTAGAATTTTTTTCAGCCTGGTCTGTACTTCTTAAGAGAAGGGAATGCTTCTACAGGGATAGGATACACTTAAATAGAAAGGGTGCAAGAATATTTGCTGATGCTATCGAGGCAGCGTTAGGTGGATCGGAAAACTGCTAGCTTGGGGGGACACAAGGACTAATAGATTAACAGTAGCCACTGGCAGAGGTGAAAGTGATTCTTGCATTGCTTCTATTGGAATGAGCAGAAGCCTAAAAAACAAG